>NW_019416392.1:39149-64665 GCF_000390285.2 Anoplophora glabripennis | reverse complement strand
TTTTTGCAATAACTTTTTTGTTTATTAACCGATTTTAATTTAAGCAGTATCATTTTGTAAATAATTTTACTCCCTATAAGCTGTCTGGGAGTCACTTTTCGCTAAAATTGATGGTTTTCCCTGCAAAGTGAAAAAACTGTTTTCCTCACTTATTTGTTTAAATAGAAAAGTTAGCTAATAAAAGTTTTTGACTCACGAGACGAGAGATGTCTTGTATTATGTTCATTTAGACAATTTTACAATAATCTAGCGGATAGGACTTTTTTCGAGTAAAAATTTAATTTGCTTGGTCTACTATAGAACTACTGTTATAAATGTTGTGGCAATTGTACTCGTTTGTTTTATAGAGATTTGCTAAAAATATCATGAAGTCGTTCAAGTTTTAATGCTTCCATCACGCACAGCACGTATTCAGAAAGTAAAACTAATAGCAACTGGAATGCTATCGAAACGGAAGAGCGAAAAGTGAAGCAAAGGTCGACTTAAGTAGGCTACGGTAAAAATAAAGCTAGAATTTCAGCAAAATAAATGCTAATGACATTAAAACTGCATTAATATAATGTCACAAAAATAAAATTAGTTTTCTCTATGATTACAAAAAGAAAACTATAAAAAATTTGAAGACCTTATGATTCCAAGCTGCAAAGATGGTACAGATTTTAGTTTAAGTGCAGAATAAGCATGGTGACCAACACAAGCAGTCTACTTTACCTAACCATAACTGATCTCAGAAGTGTAGCATTATTTAGTGTCTTTGACAGTCGATTTCTCTAACGTAGGCCCCTTAATCCGAGATCCACTCCATCCGAAACAAGTGACAGATGATGGAAGGCTGGGTCGCAACTTTCACACTCAAGGGCAGAAAGTTACGACCAGCCGAGATTTTTCTGCCGTCAGACTGATACCGTCATGCTCGCTGGATTAGTTGTCTTATCGCTAGGAATAATTTTAGAGAGATGCGCCGCAAGTGCGGGAATTTCGCTTTCACTTTCTCCGGAATGGACCGCAGAAAAGTTGCGTAATGATGCCGAAATTTAACCGGTGACAAATTAGATGCTGTCACGCTGTTACTTGCACGCTTTCCGTAACAGATCTAATAAAGTGTTTGGTACGACGGCGACGCCTCGAATAAAAAAATCAATAGCAGGCAAATCGGTACAATACGGTGGTTAGAGTGCATGGATTTTAGTCGATAGTTTCCTTTTGTTTGCTAATAGCTTTTCGGAAGATTTTAATTTATTTGGCATACCTACCTATAGTTTTTGTTGGTGGACAAAATTTTAAGAAAGGAAACGTTCTGTTTATTATTTTCTGGGATGTGAAAGATCTGTTTTGGAAAAGGCGAAACAATAAATTTTAGAAAAATAACCAGAATGGAGAAATCCAAAAGCATTGGCACACAGTTTTACATAGAAATGGGTACCATTTTTATTTCTATTTGGACTATATGGCCCAACGTAATAAATTTACTGTCAATTTTTAATGATTTTATATATTATAACTTAAAAAAGTGTAACAAAATTTTTGTACGTAGAAGAAAATACTATTGATCAAAGTTCTAAGATGTTATTTTGCGATTTCAAAGCAAAAATTTAAAAAAGCAAATTTCCGTTAAATATATGTGCAATGTTCTGAGTTTTACAAAGAAAACTTTGCCTTTTGAGTAATTATATTATAAATGTGATACTACACCTAAATAATACTATATTAAATAAGTGTATACAATTTAAAGATATAAAAAACTGACTTTTCTCCCTCATATTGAGAGCATGCTGTCGACAATATTTTATTAGACTATTGTAAACTCTATTCAAATAAGTAAAAACATAAAGGGTTCAATTTTTAAAAATATAGCTCTGGTATAGTCTGGTACAGAACACAATAACAGTGGTTCTTTTTTTTATAAATCGCTTTATTGAAACTACAAAAAAACTGTTTTTTTTTTAAAGTTCCATATAGAGATTTAATATTTCGTAGAAACTCCATATTTATTTTTCGAAACAAATAATTGGAAATATTCGAAAAAGTAGCAAAAAAAATAAATGTAATTTTTTATTTAAAACAACAAAAAGAAACAAAACCTTAATTTTTCATGAGTAAATAATGAAGATAAAAAAAATTGTTTTCTAATGTAACTAAAAGAATAACATTTTAGTGTTTTTCACCAAATTGCAACATAAAAGCAAACTAAAAAACCGTGTTCAGAAAAATAAACATTTTTTTGCAAATTTACTTAAAGAAAGATATTCAAATTTCACGTTTGATGCTTTTGATTTTAGAGCAATTTGCTTTTGGTCAACATATTTAGAATATTTATCAGATTTTTCTACAAACGAAAATTGTCAGATGTTTTTTTTTTATTAAAATAACATCTAAAAGTAATTTTTTCCATATGTAATTATTATTTACTCGTATATGGACAAACGGTGGCTAGAATCCCTTATATCCTAGATTTTAAGAAAAATTCAAGATAGCATTAATTTTATTATTAAATTTAACTTAAATTTTTAGGGTTTTTGTGGTTAAAGTAAAAAAAGTTCACTTTTTCCGAAAAAAAAACACTTTTTTGTAACGCCCAATATTTCCCATGTCATTTGCTTCAAAAATGAAGTTGATGATGGTTCGGGAGAGACGAAACGTTACATATAAAACTTGATTATGCCATGCGATAGAGGTCAAAAAGTTGCCATGCCAGTGCTCTTTTTTTCAATATCACCTCAAACAAGGCTGAAATGAAACAAAATTGGATTTCCAAAATTGCGGTTTTTTCAAATATCTCGAAAACTAATCGTGTTAGCCTTGATTATTTTTTAGTGGCATAATGTTGATGATAATACAACTGATAATGCAACTTATTCTTACCGTTTTCGAGATGCCTGTAGTGAGAAGCGAATTTGCAACAGCCTGTATAAAGTGGTCCTGTGAAAATTACCCCTGTCCCATTGTCTTTGTTACACTTTATAAGATATGAAAATGTGCAAGAATAGTAATTGTAACATTTTTTTTATACATACAGACACCTAACACATTTTTTTCGCACACTGTTTTGTCTGTAACTCCTTTATTATTAGAGATAGACGGATCAAACTTCATACTACTTTAATCCGACGAAAAAGTTCTGTACAGACTATAAAATTATATAGTGTTCCAATAAAAAGGTATATTGTGTTTGTATCTCATTGTCAGCAACACGTGTTCTTTTATTTCTGCCATATAGGTATTAAAAATTTTCGTTCATCTTTAATTCTTGCAATTTTTTTCGATTTTTAAGTGACCACAAATTTTTGGATTTCATTTTTGTCTGACTTTTCAGCCAAATCTAGTCTAAGCCTTCCATTTCAAGTTTAATGCATTCGTATGTAATAATAAATTGAATCACTACAGTTTTCTTTATTTTAACAGGCGGAAATGAGGAAAAAACCGACATCGAATGCGGTTTTGTTTTATATAAACTCTCCGTGTTATCTCGAGGAACTAAAGCCGACGTTATAGCTCAACAGCCGTCACGCCGGTCAGTGTTTTTCCTAGAGATCTCGGATGCGAGTTGAATCACCTAGCAAATCAAGGATGGCCTTTTTGTGGTTCGAACGTTTAACGTTTATAACCATATATCCCTAAGGCCATATAAAAGCTATCAACATAATTAAAAGTCCGGCTAGACGTGGCATTGAACGTGTACAGGGTGAGGTCTAAAATTAGACGCGGTGTTACGTGGAGCAGCATTCAACATTTTAATCACTGTTACTTAAAAAAAAATCAGTATTAAAGTCTATTCTTTCCGAAGACACGCAATAACGACTGAAGTACTTGATTCACGTTTCGCTTATGAAATTAGCGCTATTAGGGGGACAAACAAATGTTAATAGCAAAAGATATATTGCTGGGGGCAAGCGAAGTTTTTCTAATTTTTGCATGTTTTGTAGGTCTCAAGGTGGTTTGGAAAAGTTGAATGGCAGAGTTAACCCTTCCGTAGAAACTGACTAGACCCCTCCTTACTACTAATTATAAGATTTAACTCGACGTCTTGTAATTAATTTGTTTTCTGTGAAAATTGTATATATCCCCAACTAATGTAGACTAGATTAATTTTTGTACATAGGGTATACTTTAACAGTAGCCTAGGTTAGACGTTAAAAAAACTGTATTTTCTTCTACTTAGTTGTTGTTAGTAGATTCAGTGAAATGCTCTCTAGAAGAAAATACAGGGCTTGGTGCACTATTATGTTTAAAAACTCGCTTTCTCAATAAGACTGTGTAATCGCGCTGTATAAACAATTGGAAAATAAAGATGTTTTATTGTGATTTTTCTTTCATTAAAAATATTAATACAAATATATTTCTCATATAGATACAGCTCGTCCTGGCTTAAATGAACAACCTGTAGATTAGTAATTATTTTACCAGATAATTTGAAAATTGTTTACTTAATTTTATTGCTTAAAAACTAAATTAAAGTGTACGTCTAGGTTCAAAGAAAATGTACTTTATTTTCTTCCTTTTAATTAGAATGTCTTCGATATAATTATTCACTGATTTTGATGAATACAAATTTTTACAAATACAACATGCATAGTAATTCATAGGATATAACCGGAAGGGACAATTATATCGCTAGAACGTACAGAATGTTGTTACTTATGTCTTTGATATTGTCGATCAAGTCACTTAATAAAACAGTAGCTAATCTACTGACGGATATATTATAACCGCTGTAATCTTGGCAAACAAGGTATGGCCTTTCTAAAATATGTTAACAAAAAATAAATTACAACTTTTTTAGTGGGAAATCCACGTTTTTATCCACAGGGTGTGCAGTTACTAATCGGTTAAACATCATCAATATATTCCATGATGGAAATTAAAGGAGGTAGTAGAAGAAGGCATATCTAATAAATTACTTCACAATTTTTTAGTAGTTTGACTGTCGTCACCTTTTTGTTAAATTTATAACTACGTTGACTAGTTCTTATTATTTAGACCATAACGTTATTCTCATGATACGTTGATATTTCAAAAGAGGTAAGTTGATCTAAAAGAAAAAATATTTAATAGAGCTGAAATTTCGCAAAAATATATCTAATTATACTACAATGCCCCTTAATTTTTAACTTACAATTAGATTGTATTGATGATTTTTGGCCAATTAGTAACGAGATGCCCTGTATAAAACAAGAATAAACACATATAGAATTTTAATATAGACTTATGAATATATTTATTAGTATGATTAATATCAATAATTAATCAATTAATACCAATTTTTTATTTTATTTCATTTTTTTTGTTTTTTTCATTGCTTAAACCTGTCTTAAACAATATTTATCCTTATTTCCTGATATTCCTTTCATTGTGATCAATTTGGTGCAACTAAATTACGAAAAATTAAATTGTACACCGTAACAAACTATACCGTATTTCTAACGAATATTTCATAAGCTTTGTGGTTTCCAAAAATGTCCAATCTTTTTATATTTCAAAATTATGAAAACTGTACATTTTTATAAAAAATGTCAGTTAAGAAATTAACGTATTTCTCAACTATTATGCTGTCGGTTTGCCATTGAGTTTGAGTCTATTAAGGTGCGTTTGCATTTGACGAACGAAGGCGAACTATTGCGAACAAGTACATTTTTTATTATTAATTGATACACGGGACAAGCCCTTTTTAAAGCAAAAACATACACAGTAAAATGTGTATGCTACTTAAAATTAGTAATATAATTAATGCAAATATAACACGACTTACAATAAAAACAAATATAAAGCAGATGACAATGACATTTAAGAATTACTTAACTTACTTGAAATTTTTTAGAGATTTCTTGAATGGTGAACAGGAGTAATTAAATAGATCTAATTTACTGTTCGCTAAATTAACATTACACATAATTCTAGTAATTGGTTCATTCTGTCCATAGTTAGAATGGGAAAATGGAATATGAAAAATTTCTGAGTTTCTATTTCTTCTCTCAGTAACATTAAAATTCACTAAATTTAAAAGCTGCTGACGATTGAATGTGTCCCGTGAGTATTTTATTTAGAAAAATCAAATCAATATGTAAACGCCTAGGTTCCAATGAAATTAAATTGAGATGGCTAAGAATTTGGCAATAATTTTAATATTCTCTTTGGTAACCCATTTAAATGCACAACGTCTTAAAAATCTGTTTTGAAGATTTTCAATCAAATTAATATGAGTATTACACTTCAGACACCAGATAATACAACAATATTCTAAAATGGATCTGACTAAAGAACAATATAATATTTTGAGACTATGAACTGAGAAGACAATTCCAGTACGATGAACAAATCCCAGCATTTTTAAAGATTTTGAAACAGTATTCTCAATGTGAGTACAATAGTACAGTCTTTGAAGCTGAAAATCAGCTGTAACCTCCGAATTCTTTGAAACTGCATACCTAGATTTGCATGAAAATTTAGAATAAGGCTCATCTTAGACTCAAGTTCAAAAGAGACATACGCTTTTTGTTTTTAGGGGTAAAAACTACCCCTAAGTGAAAAAAATTTAAAAAGGTAAGATTTAAGCATTTTATTGAGAAAAATCTTGTTCAAGCACAAATATTAAATAATGTTCCATGTTCTCGAACATGTTTTATGATATATTTTATCTTTTCGACCCTTTATTTAACCCTTAAAAACTACCCCTATGCAAAAAATGATAAAAAATTATTTTTTAAAGATTTGGAATGATTATTATAGCTAATAAAAAAAACTTCCTTTTCAACCCCTAAAAACCAACCCTGTATTGACTAAAATGATAAAAAATTACTTTTTAAAAGCTTGAATTGCTTTAACGGTGCAATTATTTAAAATAAAAATTCCCTCATTGCTTATGAAAGAATTTATATCTCATAACACTTTTCAACCCTTATAAATCACCCCTGTGCTAAAAAAATGATAAAAAATCACGTTTTAAATCTTGGAATGCTATAATTGTGCAATAATTTAAAATGAAAATTCCCTTATATTGTTTATGAAAGAATATTTTACTTTTGCCATTTTCAACTCTTATAAACTACCCAATATTAATGTAAAATATTTTTATTATAATCGATTTTTAAATAAAATCAATCATAAAAAAATTTGCTACGCTGCATGTAAATAATCACACTAAATTTTTTTACTTATTTTATTTGTATAATATAATATATATATAAAAATGAGAAAGCCTATTTTGCTCCGAAAAAATGTTTTTTTACCATGACTCGGCTAATTTTGAAGCTGTAGTATCCTACAAAAAAGCATTTTAAAGATAATTTCAAGAGCTTCAAGATCGTTTGCATATAAAACCTTTTATAAGTCCTTCGTTTATTAAAGGGAAAGGATCGAAAGGCACGAGAAAGGTCGTTTTTCACGAAAATGGATACTTCAAGCAGCGATATCCCCTTTATTTTTTATCCTACAGGAATAAAAAAAGCAAAATATTTGTTGAAAAAAAGTTACATTTTTGTTGTCTATCATTTTTTACGTATCTTCCATAGTTTCAGAGTTATTATATAAGACATTTTTTTTTGAATAATGAAAAATACGTTTTCAACTTTTACCGTACATTATTCAAAAATACGCATTCTAGATCGGTATAACTTTAGGATCGTATGAAAAACACTTGAACAAAACTAATTGTGAAGGGTCTACGATTAATTTTAGTTCTGATGGAAATGGTACAACGTTTACTGCTCATTTTTTCTTAAAAAATATGAGCAAACAAAATGTTTTTGACGATAACTCTTTCAATTATGCTTTAATTAACTTGAAGTTAATTGACATTAAGAACTTAATTGACTTGAACATTTTGAAGGTCTTATTCAGTAAAAATTCCTGAAGCGTTATACACGTAAAATTAATCCTTTTTCCGTTATTTGACGTTGAATACATCGATTCGAGTATTTCCCCAAAAACAAGTCCCCTTCCTTTAACCATATTTCGCTTCGTATAGGACGTACAACACTTTTAAGAAATAAATTTTCTTTTGTTTATTTATAAGCTATATTTTTGTTCATTACACTTTTTTTAATAAAATGCGTAGTTTTTGAGTTATTCGCGATAAATACTTTGAAAAAGTGTTTTTTTCACTCAAAATTCCATGTTTTCAATCATGAATAACCAAAAAACTATTGATGTCTCGAAAAAATTCTTCGAATATTTTTGCTCACAATTTGATTCTCTCGATTTCCAGAGTTATTTTTGAAAAAAAATGTCCACCCCCGAGAAGGGGTATCAACCCCCAACAAGGTGGAAGCGTCAATCGGCGCTATGTCACTAATGTTCATTGACCTTTTCTCTAACTATCTGCCAAATTTCAAGTTGATCGGTTCAGTTTCAAAGAATTCGGAGGTGAAAAGCTTCAATGACTGTACTAAAATAGGATCCTTTACGATGATCAAATTGATCGAATTTGATTGAATAATCCTCGTACACTTAAAGACGTTGCACGTTGAAAACTAAATGAGATGATCAACGCAATGCTGCCAACCGCATATCACTAAATATCTCCATTAGCGCGTAATTCAAAAAGTTCTGTTATTTTCCGAACAGTTCTCCTATTTTTTTTTTTATTGAACAATTTGCTGCACATCACAAATTTGGTATTATAGGTTCCTAAAACAATAGCGTTCTCGGTTCACGGCATAAGCGCAATCTGTAGGCTACCTTCCAGCCGAACAATTAGCATTCCGGAACATTTACATCCATTAAACACACTTTAAATATTTGCCAAGGCATCCCGCCAGGCAATCGCCATTCTCATTCGCCGGTGCTGAGATGCGTACGGGACACCATTAGAAACGGATTGCACGTAACATCGGCGATTTATATCATAATACAGGGTACTTAAACCCGTTTAATGCCTTTAATTTATCTCGTCATATAAACCGCGTTGGGGAAAACGCAAAAAATTATCCTACCGGTAAAAATCTTCGGCCATTAAATCTATAGAGGCGACGGACGCAGTTGGTAGATTGAACGTCAGGTGTACCAATCTGGGTTTTTATGGTCGTGTCACGTCACGATTGGCGACAGCCATTTATTTGCAATGTTGCCGTATTGAATATAACGAGCGTTCAAATAAAAACGTGGTCGAAGTTGGCTCTGACACATTGGACGTAGGGCGTAGCTTATAGCGACCAACTTAACCTCATTTCTCAACGAGCTGTATAGCAGCTGTCAGTTTCAATAACGTTAATGACTATATAACTTTATTTTAAAGAAAGGAGCTGCGGAAAGTGTCCCCCTCCTTGTTCCAAGCACTTTTCACACCTGTTCCTCAAAGAATTAAAGACATTTTCTAAGATGCTCGGGGTATTGTTAATTTCACGAATCTTGTCTATAAGTCGAGCCTGCAGATGGTTTAAATCAGGAATAGGCAGTCCAAAAATAGTGTTTTTAAGGTAAGGCCACAAAAAGAAATCACACGGCGTAATATCACATGACCTCGGTGGAAATTCATGTTCAGCATTGAGACTTATTAGTCGATTTTGGAAAACTTCCCTCAACATATTCATCGTCTCGCCTGCCGTATGTGCCCTTGCGCCATCTTGTTGAAAGTAAAAGTTTGTAATTTCGTTTTCTTCCAGCTGGTTAACAAAAGGAGCGATAATTTCTTCTCTATACCTTTGCGCAGTAAGAGTACCATTAAAAAAATAGGTCCATAAATCCTCCTTCGATTGAGAGCACACCAAACTCCAATTTTTTGAGCGTGTAGAGGGCCCTCGACAAAAAAGTTATCTGGTTTTTCAGAAGACCACATTCTCATATTCTGTGAATTTACGTAACCACTTAAATGAAACCAGGCTTCATCAGACAAAAAGGTGATATTATGAAGTTCACCGTAGTTGTTTAAAAACCATTCACAAAATACAGCCCGTCGCGGAAAATCAACTTCATGAAGTTCTTGCTGACAAGTTAAACGATAGGAGAACAAACGCAAATCTTTTTTTAACACTGTGTGGCAGGTACCGACTGATACTCCCACCATTTGTGATAAAACACGTACAGAAGTTCTTGGCGCATTTTCCATTATTTGTTGGACATTTTCTTTTAATTCTTCAGTCCGCTTTTTAGGTCGGCCGCTTCCTTCTTTTCTTGTTACACTGCCCGTTTCACGGAAAACATTAACACAACGCTGAACTGCACTTTGAACAATTTTGTACTCAACAACGCCGGGAAATTGATTTTGAAATTCTATGAAACATTCCTCAATAGAATACTTCCATATTCCATCAATCTTGCGTCCATTTCTAAAGTAGGACTCTATGATAAACACTTTTTGTTCTTGAGAAAACACCATTTTAAACGCTTTTTAAAACGAAAATATTCAAATTGATAGCGGCGATCACAGTATGTGGCGGCGATATAGCGCTTTGACAGATGACGTTTAAGTTCATTTGCTATACGCTACGCCCTACGTCCAAATTTTCAGAACCAACTTGACCACGTTTTTATTTGAACGCTCGTTACAAGGCGATGCATTATTATTCAACAAACCAATTTACTGTTAGGTATACTCATAGATATAAGAGAGAACTGCGTCTACCTGAATTTACTTACCGCCCATCATAAAAATCACTGACCATGGAATCGAATCTAATCTACACAATGTTGATTTGAATATATGACAAAAATCGAACAGTATAGAAGCTAGAGCAAAATAGACTCATACAATGTGTTCCCAGATGAGCAAAACGACTCTTGCGAGAGTGAAATAAAATTGGTGTTGAAAAATGTCTTTCTGAGGTTGAATTTTACTTGTTTGTTCTTCGACAAAATATGACTTGATTGAAAACATTAAAATTTATCAAACCGTCAGTCATTTCAGATTGCAGAAAAATATTTCAAAATCCTCTTAATACAGCAAAATAATATTAAAAATGCATTGACAACCTTTAAAAATTTCAAAATATCTCAAAGACCACTAAAAGTGTGGAAATACTTCGAAAAATATTTTTAAAAATTCGAAATAATTAGTATGCTTCGAAATGCCTCAAAATTCTTCAAGAAAACTTTAATTATATTTAAATATCTCGAAGACCTGGAAATATGTCAAAAACGTCAAAATTAGTCAAAAGATCAAGGTCAATACTAAATGTAAAAAAAAATGAAACAAAAATCAATGTTCTTAGACACCTACGATCATTGACCTTCAAAATTGGAACCGGAGTCATTGATTCTATCTGCTCCCACTATAGTAAATAGACTATTAATACATTGTTTTAAAGGAGGTAAGTGGATTTTAACGTAGAAGTGGAAGTTGCTATGAACAACGGGAGGTAAGTGAGGTAACTTACCTCCCTAGTGAAAAAAGCGATTTCGAGTTATAAATGCATATTTTATGAACAAATAAACAGAAATATTTGATGAACATTACATTTTATTAATTATTATGAATGCATATTTATAGTAATTGTACAGTTATTACATTTAGTAACATTTATAAAATCTGGATAACACAGGCCAACAAGGAAAAAATTCCAGAGATCAGACACTAAAAGTGCAAAAAACACGTATTTTTGCTATTTTCAAGGTTATGTAACTTGGCGAAAAAAATTCTTTTCTCAAAACTGAAAATATCATTGGAAACTACTATCTTTCCCCTTCAAAACGCATTTTTTTATTTGTAAAAAGCTTTATTTTTCGCGGAGATATCGTCGATTAAAGATGATCAGTATAGCTACCTTATTAAACCATGGCTCGACCTATAACACAATATCACTAAGCGCTACGAGCCTTAGAGGGCTCGCGGCGCTTAGTGTTATTGGGTAATAGGGCTTGAAGTTAACCTTCCTGACGATTAGGGCTCACAGCGCTTAGTGTTGTGGGGTTATAGGGACTGGGATTAACCTTCCAGACATATAGGGCTTGTGGTTAACCTTCCTGACGATTAGGGCTCGCAGCGCTTAGTATCATTGGGTTGTAGGGCTTGAAGTTAACCTTCCTGACGATGAGGGCTCGCTCCGCTTAGTGTTGTGGGGTTATAGGGCTTGGGGTTAACGTTCCTAACAATTAGGGCTAGCAGCGCTCAGTGTTATGGGGTTAGTCATGATGTAATAATATAGCCATACTGGTCATCTTAAATTGACGATATCTCCGCGAAAAATAGAGCTTTTTCCAAATAAAAGAATGCGTCTTGAAGGGGAAAGATAGTCGTTTCCAATGATGTTTTCAGTTTTTTTTCGCCAAGTTACATAACCTTGAATATAGCAAAAGTACGTGTTTTTTGCACTTTTAGGTTAGAATATCTCGGAAACCTAGGGTGAGGGATCAATTCTGAGGCCAGATTCGGATTCAGCGCGCCAAATGCCTTCGGAAGCGTAGTGTCTGATCTCTGGAATTTTTTTTTTTTAAATTTTGTCGGCCTGTGTAATTATTCCCCTCGCGTTTACTAATTGTCACAGTTTTCCCAAAATTATTTGACCGCTCCATCTCAGTTACCTGAAGCTCAGTATTATCTGACTGATCCATTACAACAGCATGATGCGACGTACTACTAAAACCTGGAGTTGAAGTGTCATTGTAAAGTAAAGAATCCTGTTGGCTATTTCATTTTTGTTACTTAAACTGTCAGCAACATAACTTTCTGCAATTGTGGCTGATTTCCACCCACCATGTCTCTTGATTGCTAATACATCAACTCCTGTATTAGCCAGTACCGTTGCCGATGTTCTTCGGAATAAATGGCCTGTATATGTTTCAGGATGTTCTAGTTTCAAAAACTGTGCAATTTTATTAGGAGTCATAGAAATGGTGTTCTTGCCGACTGGTTGGTTGTAACATCTACCTGCTTGATAGCGCATAAAAAAGTGTGAAATTTCTGTTTTAATTTCCAATCTAACCTTGATATCTTAAGAATTTCTAGGTGAGAAACAGAACCCAAACGAGAAGTAATTAAAAACGTACGTGACATACCATTTTTAGATTCTGGAATTGTAACTACAATAATGTCATCGAAATTTTTGAAATTGACGTTGTCGAAAGTAAGTTTGCATAACTCATCAGAACGCCATGCTCCTTCAATGCCTAAGACCGTCACTATCTTCATTAGCAAATATTTGTTATCGGGTGCCTGAACGAGAAAATCGTTGACTTGTTCTCTTGTAAAAACTTTTGACTTTTTAGGTGTATAGCCGTCATTCTTAAGTTTCAAAAATGCTCTCAGGTTGGGGTATTTTGATATATTATCCACGTTCTCCTCTATGAAAACAGTTGACTTGACTTTTTGATGGAATTTGAAGCTCTTTTAATGTATGGTGACAAGTTCAGAAATTATTATGTATTCCAAGACTGTTTTAAGGTAGTTCGTTTTTATTTTGAAATGATCTTTACGTGTTTACTGTCTCGTAAAGGTGCTTTGAAATATTTGCTTGTATTCTGAAGTATTTATAATAATGGCTGACAGAGAGAGCCGCAATTGAATGGCGTGCCAAGCAAGTTATGTGTGAACCGCTGTCTCAGAATGCATTTGACGTTCACGTCACGTTAGTATACTGTTGCATTTTGATTTCGTATTGTTTTTTCATTTATTTTTAATTGGTATTGTAATCAAATTTAAAATAAAATTTTTAATTCTAGATCTATACTTTTATATAATTCTGTATCTACGCTCTACATTTCTAATATAAGTATAATTTGCTATGTTAATTCAAACTATCCTCTCAATATCTAGCTAAATAGAACTAAAGTTTTAAAATACAATTCAACGCGGACCTGTTTAGATCTCATGCTTATTTTATGATGTGGCGACCACTCGATGCAGACAGGCATTCTCTTAAATCTATGAATATACTTTACACATGATCAACAATTCTAAATCAGTATGTTGGCATTTGAAACTTCATACGCATTCATTAGAGGAACTGATTGATCACCCTGTATATTATTTTATCTTTATTATTTCTCTACCTGACAAAAACTTAACCATACGAACTGTTTACGAGATAAGTATGTAAATAAATATTGAGCGTAAACGTTTACCTACCGATAATATCCCAGATGGCAGAGTTTAAATAAAAAATGAGTCAGTACCACTAGTTATGAGCGGTAGGTATGTTTATAATTACGATATTCCGTTTATAAAAGCTCCGTTCATAACATTTATTAGAAGCACGTTTTCAGGGAAAATGACGCGCCGCTGTTATTCATTCCAATCAATCAAAATATTTCTTCTTCGTTCTCTACCCTCTGTCTTTCTTCTAATTAAATTATGACATGATGAAAAATCTAAATGGTGTCGCAAAAATAGCGCAGGTTTTGAATTGTGAGCCATTTTCATTCCGAAGATTTGACACAATTGTGTAGAGCACATGTTGTAGTAGTGGTCGTTTTTTGTTGATCTTGACATTATTAATATTAATATTTAGTTGTTTCATTCGGGGCGTTCGTTTTACCGAAAATCCCACGTAATTTGCGCACAATCTCAGCTACACACTCTCCATACTTGCAATGAATTTTCACAGTCTTCACTCGCTCATCAATTTATAAAAAAATTACGCATTACGCAACGCTCCACAAACTTTTCACTAATTCATCGAGCATCACCTAGAAACACGCGGATACATAGAGTGACATTTCACCTTAGCCACGAATTAATTATTTGTCTGAAGAATAACGACATAGAACCACTCCTCTGTTCAGCATGTGGGTTATATAACTTATGGTTTTTATGTTAACATGATATGTAAAAATGTACAAGGAACGTGAATTGCAATTATTTAAAGTATGTTACAAATGACATGTACCTACTGATTTGAATAATGGTGAAAAAACGGAATGAAGAACGAAAATATGCAGAAAAAAACGCTTTTAGTTGTGATCGAACAAAAAATATCGGCGGGATATCTTTTTTTTTCGATAGACAATGGTTGGGACAATTAAAAATTATATATTCAGCCCTACCTCCGTAATTTACTGTATCGATTGCTGTAATGAATGGAAATATTTAACGAGTGGAAAATTTTTAAATAAAACAAGTTGCGAACGGTAATGTGGACTTGGACTCCTATAATTAATTACTTTGTATAAAAATTGAGCCTATTGAGACTATATACTTAACATATTGGTGAAGTTAGGTCCTAGAAGATATCAAAGTTGGCGAAAAAAAAAAAATTTTAATCCGATTTAAATGAAATTAAGAAATCTAGTATTTATATACATAGCGTCACTTAACGAATGTTACATACTTCAAGGGTATAATCTAGAACCCAAATGGTGTCGATTTAACAAAACTTGCTTAAAAGAAAAATGTCGCAAAAAGGTTAAAGGGTGTTAAAATTTCTTTTTTTATTTCTTGTTTTCTCCTTAACTGGAACATGTAACATTCGTTAGGTGACGCCCTGTATAAATTTTAAAGTAATTTCATTCAAAGAAATGGCTAAATACTTTCAATCCTTCCTAAGTAAATATGCTCATATTTCTTACAGGTAACCTAACAAATTTTATTCTTTCTCTCTTGCAATTTCTTTACATTTCAAAAATTTTTAAGGAGGTATATCGGGGTCTGAGGGAAGTGAGGAGCGCAGGAGGAGTCCTATGTTTTTCTTGTGGGACTAAAGCCCGCTGCCAATTTGAAAAAATTTAATTCTTTTGAAATTATTTCCGATAAACATTATCTATACATCAAATAAATCTACTCATATGCACATAGCATACATATTGACTAATTAACAACATAAAAATATCATATTTAAGTAGTTTTAAATTATATTTAATAAACGCATAAAAACTATGTAGATGTGGCAACAGCGCTAATAATTGACCAGCAGTTGTACACACTGCGAACCTACAGACCTCGGACATCGGAGATATTGCGAGTCAAATTCGGGTAAAGATGCATACACGTTCAAAAATGTATTGTGTGTAAACTGTGTACAATATAGTACAATATAATTATTATATAGAACAAATATATAGTATTATCCTTGCGAAGATTTCTATCCTTTATTTAAAATCCGTAATTCATGTGAACTGGTAAAACAACGATAATTATGCTAATTTACTTCTAAAGAAATGAAATGACACTCGTGCCCATCTCTCGTCCAAGTCAAAGAAAATGTTGGATGCAATTTTGAAGGTTCTGTGATAGAAATTACATTATTACTCACTGTTCGTGTTTTTCATTATTTTAGTAATGTTACAAAAGTTTTGCAACTATAACTAATTTTTTAGATATAAAGTTTGCTGAGAAATATTTATGATCCTTTGTTATTCCGTACAAATGCTTTTATCTCAAGTATTACTAATTATATTAATCAAGTAATCAAGTTCTATGGAAAAGTTTTGTTTCACAATTTCTACATTTTTTTCTCAGTTATGGGCAAAAAAAGAGCCGCACCGTCCATCTTCGCCATATAAACCTATGTTAAAAAAAATATGACGCACAGAAGAAGCACTGGGTAATACGCTATATAAGTTTCAAGTAGATCTGTGCATTTGAGTAAACCCTATATACCTCCTTAAGTAAGTACATACCTAATTGTTTTATTTCTCTCTCTCAATTCAAAAGTGATTTGTCGACAAATGTTTGAGTTACATAATAGTTTAAATAAACTAATGCCTTGTGAAGTGTGAACACAATATTGTTCAACGAAAATTAATTATAGTAGCCATTATTTTTAGTAAAACAACTCAAGTAAAGAAAACTTAATTGTACATACCTTCACTCACCCTATTCTGTAAATTGACTGTCTTTTTGAAGCCCTGGAATTATTCTTATTTAAAGAAGAATTTGGTCAAAAACTACAGTTCACGATTTGGGGAATAAGACAAATCTGAAATAAATGTGATTTCAATGAAAATGGTGAACATTTCCAATAATTTTTAAAAGAACATTTGATATCAAGTTTTGTAACGCCACTATGCATTGTTTTTTTTTATTATCGAATAAATAAAAATTTGCATGACGATTAAATCAGTTTTATATCGATATATGTCGATGGTGACTAATAAAATAACTAGTTTAGCAAAAAATTTATAAGTGAGAAAAACTATCACAAACAAAATGTGAGGTCGATAGGTTGTAAAAAAATATCAGCACTTAGGTCAAAAAATCTATTCAGAAATTGGTATAAACACATCAAATTTCATTTAAATTATCCAAAATGATTTGAAGTTTTGGGAAAAACTATAATTTTTTGTAAATTTGTCTCCTTCCAAAGTAAGTTTAGTAAAATCATTTTATTTTGACCCCAAAAATTTAAGATAGTTCCATGTATACACATAGAGAGGTTATTGGGACAACTTCTTCTTTCCAAAACAAAGTAACCTTGGTTCCAAAATGACTCCTTACAAAGATTCAGGGGTATTCAAGTTCATAAAAAAGTGGTATTTTCTTAATATTTCCAGAACAGTTTTATCAGCCTATATTGTTTTTACTGCAGCATTTTACTGAAAATATGTAAAGATTTTTTTGTACTAAAATGAAAGATAAATCTAAAAAATAGATTATTTTTAAAATTAGTCAGTGGCGCAACATTTTTTTTTAATTTACGTGATTGCACGTCATTGATATTTAGTATTCTTCTGGTTCCTCACAGAAGAGTAGCAACTGACAGTGATATTTATTATACCAAATTTCAATACAATCTGTTAAACCGTTCTGGAAATATTAAAAAATACTACGAGTATTTTTTATGAACTTTAATACCCTGTATTCTTTTAAGAAAACATTTTGGAAGTTGCGGTAAATTTTTTTTCATCCAATTATGACTCACCTGGTATAGAAAGGGCACGATGAATAATACATTTTCCTTATTCTTGAATATACATTCTGTCAAAAAAGCATTTGTCACTTAAAAATTCCGCGTAAAGTAAATTTAAATTTCTTTTTTTATGGAAGTTGGTAGCACTGTCTACTCTGATGCGAAGTTTGAGCGCGATTTGTCAAGTAGTTTGTTTACAGCTGTTAGTTTTGTTAGTCCACCTAAAGCGATTTTTACTATGGATAATGTTATTGAACAAAGAGATTGACTAAAATTTGGTGCTACCAACGGAATATCTTGTGCTGAATCTTTGAAAATGTTGGGAAGATATATGGTAATTCACAATCAGTTTTATCGAAAACTCAATTATACGAATGGTATAAAGCATTCAAACATGGTCGAGAAGGGTTGATGATTTGCCACGTTCTGGGTCGTCCTTCAACGTCATCAACTGATCGATAAAGTGAAGGAAATGGTGCTTGCAGGCCATAATTATAGTTTGAGAGAGCTGACATATGAACTAAACATACCTCACGAATCAGTTCGCACCATTTTAGCTGAGTATGAAACGCGCTGGATTTAAAAGAGCTGAATTTTCTTCAAAACATGTCGCTGAAGACATGCTTGAACGAGCTAATTCGGATTTCTAATGAGTCGAAACCAAAAAAACCACATCAATGTCGATCAAAAATCAAAATCATGTTGACTGTTTTCTTTGACCATAGTGATGTTGTCCACACATAATTCTTTCCGGATCGAGAAACAGTCAGCAAAGAATATTATCTGCGCGTTAGAGAGAGTATTCGCCGCAAAAGACAGATTTATGGAAGGGTTATTCTTGGATTTTGCAGCACGATAATGTAGTGTAACACAAAATGATAATTGTAAATGAAATTTTGAATAAAAACTCAACGAATGTCATAGAACATCCACCGTATCCGCCAGATATGGCCCCTACTAACATTTTCCTCTTCCCCAAACTCAAATTACCACTTTGTGGAACACGTTTCGAGTCGATAGAAGCCATACAACAAAAATCACTGAAAGAGTTGAAGTCCATACCGGAATATGCGTTTAAAAAGTAGATTTTTCGTTGGAAAAAGTGTTTTGCTTCAAATGGAGCCTTTTTTTAAGGAAACGAAATAATGATTGATGATTAATTGAATATATTGTGTTTTGTTGGCAAATTCCGGATGCTTTTTTGACATAATGTATGATATAAAAATACCCGTCATTATCTCTACATTTTTATCAAACAAAGCAAAGATTAAGAACCTATACATTTCTATGACCATCATCCTGAGAAATTTAAATGCGTTTTCAACACAAGGAAATATGTAGGACGCCTTCCAATACCCTTCTGAAAACATCGCGGGCGCGCCTCTGCTCTAACCTTTATCTCGGACGTTAAATCTGCAGGAAGTTGGTATACCGGAAACAAAAATTCAGATTTCATCTCCGATTAAATACCACTGAATAAAGAGCGAGCCCTGAGAGGTATTCATTGGATTTTTCCTTACAAGGAAACGTAATTTCACTTGCAACCTTCTGGTCCGTTTGTTTTATCGGGACGCACTTCACCGAGGCGCCAGCTATTCGTTTCAATTCGCTGTTCACTTGTTTTGGAAACCGGAAACATATGCGAACTGTTCTGAAGTACGGGTTATGACCTTAATAAAAACCCAATGCGTCAACATAAAATTCAGCGAGGTGGTCAGATGGATATATGCCACGACGGCCATTTCATACTCCACATAAGTTGGCCGGGTCTATGGACGATTATACGAGGGAGGGTCAAATATATCGTCTTCGATAAAAAAAACTATTGACTCTTTCATTATTTTCTAATGAACACTGTTAAAATCTTGTATCAGTTAATACGGTTTTTCTTGAGAACCATAAAGTTTTTTAAAATTTAGTAGGAGTAAAAAAAATTTAAAAGTAAATTCTGCTGTGATTTTCAATTCGGTCAATGAAAAAAAAGTTCTGAACAATTTTAGGGGTGAGTCATCCCCAATGAACACCTTGTAGTGCTTCAATTAACAGCCAAAGAAGACCAGTATTAAATTACAATATTTTGGACACCCCTACATGCACCTGTCCTTTGTCGGTTCTTACGCAGACACCCTGTATACAGGGTGTTTATTAAGCACTTGTACAAATTTTAAAGGGTAAATCTTTGACTAATTTTAAGATAAAAAAAATTCAGATGAACATGGGTCCGCAAAGGTTTGGTTGTTGAGATACAGAGTGTTCAAAAAAAATTTGTTGTTTCAGGAATTATTGTAAATGTTATTAACTTATTTGTAGAGGTAGTTTAGCCTTAGTCTTGTGAATGATCTAAGTTTATCACATCGCAATACATTCAATAAAAGACACATTATTTCACTTGTTTTTCAAAAACTTTTAATGATTCAACTTACAAAATTCCAACGCATGTTTAACTTCAAACCCGTTTTTCTGCAAAACAGCTGCTTTCAGCGGCAAATACTAAGAGTACCTTTTGTACGTAAAATTGAATGGAGAATGGGTATGTTTAGTCAAAAATGACATACAGTGCGACACAAAAATGTTATGGTTCTTTCAATTTAGGTACTGTATGTGGCGCCCCCTAACATTAAACAAAAAGCAAAGTACATATTTGAGTTTCTCATCATAGGTTTCCCGAATTTCGTCAAGTTACCATGTTATTGAAAAAAAATATAATCAAAATACCAAACAAAAACCATTTTTTGCTATGTGAATTGTTAATAACATTTTTCCCTGCTATGTCGCGTTTGTGCATTTTAATGTGCTGTTCTATAACATATTTGTAGGCGATTTGTGGAAAAAATTTAGGGTTTACTGGACTATTACTAATTCGTGGACATTATTCCGAAATTGTGCTTGCCCCTTTTTCGATAAATAAATAAATAAATAACTTAGACGTAACAAATGGTAGACAAAACATAAAACTAATTATGATTAAATAAATATTAAATCTATTTCATGTACTTTCTTGTTGAAATTTCAGAGAAATTGTGTAGTTGAAAGTTAATACAACTTCTTCGAGGTCATGTTTTTTCCAAAATTCCGAGAATTTTCTACATAACTTGGCAACCCCGCACTAAAATGTTAAACTGTTTATATTGCCATATACAGAATTTTCTCAGATATCCATATGTTTAAAAATATACAGGGTGTTCCATTCAGAAAATGTAATATTTGGCGTGTCCCGTTTTTGCTAATCGCCCTGTATGTTTCAAATTAATATTGTCCTTTAGGTTTTTTGATTCTGTACAACTTTTATATAAACTTTTTTTCTGTTTTACTTTCTCACACTAATGGCCCACCTTGTATTTTGTTTTATTTATGTGAAATTATTATTATAAAAAATATTTTTTTAAAATGAATAATATCTCCTGACGCGTCTATTTTTTCAATTATTTTTTAATTTCTATTTTTTTACAAGGTTTTAATAACAAAAATATTTTTGTTATTTACTAAAAAAAAAAATTAATAAGATAGAACTTTTTATTAATTAAATGTGAGACATATTCATACAATGCAAAAGGATATTTATTTGTTAAAATATAAATAAACTTTTCAAATGATTAAATAAAACCATTTTTGGTGGTTACACCCTTGGGCCTTGGGCTAGACTATACAACAGTCATTGTAACGCATCTTTTCTGAAGTTCTACTTTTTAAGTCGTTAGAATTACTTATAGATTACCAGCTTGGGCCCTGACTAAAGGCAAAATCGTAAGAACGAAGCAAATAAATCGACCACGTACGTAGGTTTTATCAAACAATCCACTTACATATGACACACGATGCTATGACGAATACTCTCGTACCCGTAATAACTATATTCAAATACTGAATCATCGCATTTTGCCTTGAAAACGGTATATTTGATTAATTAATGATTTTCTGGTGTCCCTCCCGCTTTGTTATCGGCGCTTTAATGTGCGAAGACACGGGAAAATGCACCGGGATTGTTTTAATAATTAACAATTGATTACTATTGTTCGCTGTTTTTTTTAATAAAAAAAAGATGAGTCACAGAGTAGTGAACAGTGATAATGTAAGTGCAGGTGATTTCTATAAAAATTAAATGAAAAAATGTAATATACTGGGTGTTTAAATTTTATGTTTTTTATGTTTTTTATGTGTGCGGTAGAATAATTGACCTTGACAAAGTTAACTACTTCATGTTTTGGACATGAAATTTAGAAATGTTAAGCTTTCAAGATATTAAAAAAAATAAATCAGTAAAAAATCTGATGTACAGGGTGATTCACTATTTTTTACCACCCCCCCCCCCATTAAAGTGATTGAAAAATGTGAAATACAAAAGTTGCACGATTTTTTATGAATTATTCGAAAATGATGATTAATTTTAATTCCTAATAATATTTCAATTGTCTACTTCTGTGTAACATATTTTAATTAAATAATAATACAAACTGTCAATCAATAACAATGTTATCATGACATTACCTGTCATTGCCACGACCTACCATATAACATTGTCCATGAGTATGTGTGATTTAGTTAGAATACCTATACGCATTTTGGACCATACCAATGTCAGATATGTCAAAATATGTTACTAATCTGTAAATATTTATCTAATTGGAAACTTTTCTTTTTTAATAGTATCTCGCTTATTGTTAGAGACAATGCCTATATGATTATGCTAGACAGAGAACATTCTATCCAAACATGTAAGAATATACAGGATGTTCCATTTAAATCAACAAAGTTAATATCCGCGGCCATTTTGTTCGGGCTTCATTTGTTTTTCTACTATCATTTTTTAAAAATTCATAAAAAATCGCGCAACTATTTTATTTTACATTTTTTTTATAACTCTTAAAACAAAAAAGTTAGAAGGGATCAAAGTATAATGAATCACCCTGTACATTTGTTAGTTCACGGATTTTTTAAATTTGTAAATACTTTATTACGGCAACTGCTTTCAGAGAATTTTATTTTCAGAAAATTTTACTGTGGAACCAAAATGTTATTTGAACGTTATAACGGGGTTATAATCCGTAGAGTAGTTGTTTCATGTAATATTATTAGTCACAAAAAACCATTATCAACATATACTTATCAGACACCACTGAAAAGCTAAAAAATCTATTTTCCTTCAGCATACAACTGAATTGTATGCTGAAGAAAAAGAGATGTCGCCTATAAAAAGAAGATGAATGACGATTTCTTGAAATCGAAAGATTGAGGTTAGAAGTAAATTAGGCTATGCTGTGTGTCCACCAATAATGCCACACCAAACACTTACTTTCTGCGGTCGTTGATGTGAACTTCCTCCATCCAATGTGGATCTTGGTCTGACCAATACCTATAGTTGTGTCGGTTTACGTGCCCCTTTAAACAAAATGCAGATTCGTCAGAAAACAATATGGGGGTGACAAAGTTGACATGTTCGTTTAATTTATCCAAATTAACTTCGCAGAACTCGATTCTACGGTCATAATTGTCTTCGCTCAATTCTTGTAACAAATGAATTTTATATGGATGTAATTTTGCAATTTTTTTAATGGAATATCGACTCATGTTATGGTTTAAAGTGTCGAATTTATTGGATTTTCCACCACATCTTACACGACATTCAAAGAATTTTCTTCATTTGTAACGCTTCCACTATTTCGTCGATCTGTAACACCTCTAGTTTCTTGAAAAAGCTGCAATATTTTTAAAACGGTTTGTTTACAAATACATGCACAATTCATAAAAATTAACCACTACTTTGTCACAACTTCCTCTATCACCATATTCTATGATTATTAAAACTTCAATACTCTCGGTTTCACGGAGGTATATCGGGGTCCGAGGGAAGTGAGGAGCGCAGGGGGGTCCTATGCTTTTCTTATGGGACTAAAACCCGCTGTCAATTTGAAAAAATTAAATTCTATTGAAACTATTTGCGATAAACATTATCTATATAGCAAAGAAATGTACGCATATGCACATAGCGTATATGTATATTGACTAATTAACAACATAAAAATATCATATTTAAGTAGTTTTAAATTATATTTAATGAACGCATAAACACTATGTAGATGTGGCAACAGCGCTAATAATTGACTAGCAGTTGTACACACTGCGAACCTACAGACCTCGGACATCGAAGATATTGCGCGTCAAATTCGGGTAAAGATGCGTACTCGTTCAAAAATGTATTGTGTGTAAACTATGTACAATATAATTATTATATATAGCAAATATGTCGTATTATCCTCGCGAAGATTTGTATCCTTTATTTAAAAATCCGTAAATCATGTGAACTGGTAAAACAACGGGAATTATGTTAATTTAGTTCTAAAGAAATGAAATGACGCTCGCGACCATCTCTCGTTCAAGTCAAAGAAAATGTTGGATGCAATTTTGAAGGTTCTGTGATAGAAATTAGATTATTACTCACTGTTCGTCTTTTTAATCTCTATTTTAGTAAAGTTACAAAAGTTTTGCAACTATAACTAATTTTTTAGATATAAAGTTTGCTGAGAAATATTTATGTTCCTTTGTTATTCCCTACAAATGCTTTTATCTCAAGTATTACTAATTATATTAATCAAGTAAAGAAAACTTTATGTAACCCTAAATATTTCTGGGTAATGATTATGATGTTTTTATAAACCATGAAATATATTAAAAGGATTTATCAATTTATTTATTTTTTTTTATCTTACTCTTATTTTATTAGTTTAATCCTAAATAATTTTGTTAATTTATTGTAATACATACATGCAAGTTTTTTGTACAATTTTTCGTATTACGTGATTATACATAGTTCTTTATTTAAATACACTTAATTCTTGTTATTGTGAATATTAGTATGGTTATTGGTAATATTAAATTGTGTCATGTTAATGTAAGGTCTTTGTTAGCAAATTTTGTTGCTTTTGTAGATTATTTCTCCTCAACAGATTATGATTTTATAGCAGTAAGTGAAACATGGCTTAATTCAAATATTTCAAATAATGTAGTACATTTGAATGGATACACACTGATACGACGGGATAGAGACGGCGATGCAAGGGGTGGCGGAGTAGGTATTTACATAAAAAATATATTTAAATTCGCAGTTTTGGAGGTTACTGAAGATATTGAAAATGTCTGGGTAAGTGTTATATTTGATAGAGTTAAAATTTTTATTGGTTGCATATACAGAAATCCTAGACATAATTGCAGTGATTTTTTGAATTCTTACGAAAACATGTTAATTAACTTATTACCGGCCGCGGATAAAATTATTTGTATGGGTGATTTTAATATTAATTTGTTAGACTTTGATTCCTCGGATGTAACTAATTTTTATAATGTTGTAGATAGTTTAGGTTTAAAACAAATAATTGATGCACCTACAAGAATTACGGCAATCAGTGAATCATTAATTGATTTTATATTGCTTTCAGATGAGTTATGTTATAGTGACCACGGGAATATTACAGTAGATGAAATTGCTGATCATGAGTTAATTTTTGTGACTATCAGTGGGGTGGGGATTTCTAATGTTTGTATGAATCCTATTACTTACCGGGATATAAAAAATGTCGATGCAGGCCAGCTTTACGATCATGTACAATCTATACCCTGGAATAATATTTTCGACTTAAATAATATCGATGATAAAGTGAGGTTTTTTAACGAAAATATTACTGTTTTAATGGACTTACATGCACCTCTAAAAACTCGAATTTTCAACAAAAGCTATAAACCTTGGATTACAGATGATATTAAAGAGTTGATAAAATTTAAAGATAAGGCATTAAATAAATTTAAAAAAACTA
>NW_019416392.1:16386-38796 GCF_000390285.2 Anoplophora glabripennis | reverse complement strand
AAAAAATTTTTTGATTCAAATCTCAATTTTGTAAGTATAAATTAGATTATTACTTGTGGTTGTTACCAATGTATATTCCATTATAGTTTCTCCTGAGGTAGGAATAATTTTGTTCCGAAAGCTCGAGTAATAAAAAAGAGTACACTTCAAATTTTGGCTTTGACTGCAGACCCGACTTTATTTAGAATTTTGTTAGTTAACTTAGACAGTCGTCTAACGCTTTGGCAATATATATATATATATATATATATATGTATACATATATGTATATATACAGCACTATATTTTTAAAACCTGACATAGACCAACTTTTTTATTTGAAGTAACATACTAGTACTTCCAAATGCAAAGTTGTAGGAAATAACTTGATTAAGAAAAATTTACTAATAATTCGTTCCGGTGTTGCCAGATTTCTGCAGTAGCTTCAAAAACGATATTTTTTTAAATGGCAACATCGTATTATTTTAACATAATTTGACAAACCTTCAAATTCTAAATAAAAAATGCCATGTCACATTTTCTTATTGGAGTAGCCGTTTTCGAACAATCAGCAAAAATAACGAAAATAATCTGCAGTCGGCAGGAACTAAAAAAAGTTAATACAGTAATAGTAGGCCTTGGATATTAAATAAACATTGTGTTGTTTGAAAGAAGTTATCATTATTGTACCTATTGTCATTGTGTTATTTGAAAGCTGTTGTATTTGAATGTGTATAAAAATAACGTTTTAATTGAGTCACTAAGATAAATCAGTTATTTAATCCAAAAGAGAAAGTTGAATTAATTTTTCTTCATGTTAATGGCCTAAGTATAAGCTATGCGTGCGCTGAATTCCACGCAAGACATCCCGATAAGCCTTTTCCAAATCTGGAGTTTTTAAGAACCAACTTAGTAAAACTGAGAACAACTAGTAGGATCTGTAAAAGGTTGAAAATCATCTTCGCAATTGAATTAAAATGTTACTTTTATACACATTCAAATACAACAGCTTTCAAATAATGACAATACAATAATGATAACTTCTTTCAAACAATACAATTTTTGTTTAATATCCAAGGCCTACTATTGTTGTTTTAGCTTCTTTTAGTTCCTGCCGACTGCAGATTATTTTCGTTATTTTTGCTGATTGTTCGAAAACTGCTACTTCAATAAAGAAATGTGACATAACATTTTCTATTTAGAATTTGAAGGTTTGAAGAAAAAATAAAGTTTTGCCATTTAAAAAAATATCGTTTTAGTAACTACTGCAGTAATCTGGCAACACCAGAAAGAATTATTTGTAAATTTTTCTTGATCGAGTTATTTCCTACAACTTTGTATTTGGAAGTACTAGTCTATCACTTCAAATAAAAAAGTTGACCTGTCAGGTTTTAAAAAGATAGCACTTACTTAATTTTTAATAATGTAATTTTTTAAAAAATTTTAATATTTCGACAATAACAATTTTAACCAAAAAATGTTGATTTGTTTTTGTTCATTTGTGTGGTCACAGTTTGTTTTATTAATTAATATCAGTCTTTTTCAAATTGAATGTTTATAAGTTTATTATTGTTATGTTTTCTCAACATGCCATCATCATTGTGAACCTCGCATTTCAACTCCTGAAGAAGAATAGAAAATAAAAACAAAATTAATTTTCTCTATTTAACTTTAATCCGCAAAAATAATCAGATTTTAACTGAATGGTTTACAAAACCCACTGATTCAGGTAGATATTTAAATTTCAAGTCTCACCACCCGATAACATACAAAGAAGTGTAGTTATTGGTTTAATCAATAGAGCAATACATTTAGCTAGTCCTATTTATAGGCCTAAAATTATAAATAAAATAAAAAACATATTACTAAATAATAATTATCCTCCCAAGTTTTATAACAAAATTATCAAACAAAGAATCTTCAATTTTTATAATACATCCAAAAACAAAAAACCAATAAGTTCTAATCATAATTCTATCAATTTTCAGTATATTGCATTACCATATGTATAATCTTTATCCGAAAAAATTAAATCTATTTTATCTATTATTATTCTATTTTAGTTGCTCATAAATCGTTAAATCAATTAAATAAATTTTTCACACCTTTAAAAAGTAAAACTCCTATACTAAAACAATCTCATGTAGTATATTTTATTCCATGCAATGATTGCAATGGACATTATATAGGTATGACCTCACAAAATTTAGAGAATATATTAAAAGGCCATAAATATACTAAAAATTGTGCAACAAACAAGTTAAAGAAAAAAAAAACGGTTTTAATTTTGATTAAACTAAAATTCTTGTCGAAGAACTAAATTATAACAAAGGATTAATCCAAGAAAAGATTCAAATAAAAAAAACAGTATTAACGACAAAACTGACATTAAAAACTTAAGTTAAATATATCAAAATTTAATCAAACAATAGTAATCACGTTTTAGTTTATTTCCACTTATTATCATATAAACAAATAACATTTAAAATAGTTTTCTACAGATTTAAAATATAATTTCCAATAAAATTACTAGATGTTCTTTCTGTTTTTAATTTACAAAAATTCACCGCTAGGCGTAGAGGTGTTTTAAAATCTTATGAGCTTTGACCTTCATATGCGCAGAAACATAATTCCGACCGTCGCCTAAATTATTCTACTTCCTAAAAACATTACATCTGTTCTTCACAGTCTATCTCGAGCTCTCGTAGCGTAAACAAGCCTTTGATCCGATTACAAATGTCATAATAAAATGCCCTATTCTTTATTATTTTAATTTAAGCAATAAAAATATACAGGGTGTTTCATAATTGGATGGCAATATTGAAGGGTGTTAATCTGTTCGTGATTTTAAGACAAAAAGTTCATATAAACATAGGTCCGTTTTCGCTTTTTTTTGAAATACAGGGTGATGAATATCTGTTTGTAAAATTGTTTTTTTTAATAACTCCGAAACTAAATTAGATAGTTTTATAAAACTTAGTATGTGTAAACTAGGTGCAGAGACACGTCTTTTGCATAATAAACGAATTTTCATTTTTAACCAGTGGCGTCCCAATTAACTTCAACCTCATTATTTTGAATGAAAAAAATGATACGCCACTGCATTTTTGAAAAACAAAAATTATTGTATAAATGGTGCTTTATTTTGTAATAAAAAAGATCTCTTGAGTTTTTTTCTTATCTTGCACTGTTTTTTAGTAAAAAAATAAAGAACAACAATAATTATCTGTACGTGGAATGAAGTACTTTTTACACATTTTATGGAAATAATTCTTTTACTAGATAACTTATACACATTATTGTATAATATTATTAATAATTACGATTGACGATCAACAAATAACAATTTTGTGAAACGAAAAAAACAAACAATTACATCAGTTGTTGAAAATGCCCTCCACCTGCAAGGATACATGCTTCAGCTCTTCTTCTCATATTAGTGCGGACTCTTTGAAAAATGTTGTCAGTGTTCCTTATTACATCACAGGAAGCTCTTATGCGATTCCTCAGGTCTTCTACAGTGTTAACCGGAGTGTTGTAAACCAGAGTTTTCAGATGCCCCCATAAGAAGAAGTCCGCACTATTCAAATCTGGGGACCTGGGGGGCCATTGTTGGGGTCCACCACGGCCTACCCATCGGTCATGAAATGTGCGATTTAAATATTCTCTTGCTTCTCGATGGAAATGAGCTGGTGCACCATCATGCATGAACCACATTCTATTTCTAGTTAAAAGTGGCACTTCTTCAAGTAATACGGGCAAATCCTCCTCTAGAAACCGACGATATGTACGGCCGTCTAGCCTTTGTGGCAGAAAAAAAGGTCCAATTAAGTGATTTTCAACAATTCCAACCCAAACATTCACGGAAAATTGTTCTTGATTGTTAAAGTTCACAATTGCATGCGGGTTTTCTTCGGCCCAAACATGATTGTTATGGAAATTTCTTATAGCGTTTCTAGAGAAGTTAGCTTCGTCTGTAAACATTATTTCACAGTCAAACAAGGGATTTTGCGCAATTTTCTCCAAAAACCATTGACAAAAGTTGATTCGCAAAGGAAAATCTCGAGGAAGTAAGGCTTGGACCCGTTGAATATGATACGGGTATAACAGAAAATCGTGAAGAATTCTCCAAACTAGAATGTGCGAGATATTCAAGTTATTTCCAATTTGTCTAGTGCTAATATTAGGATTTTCATCAATTGAATTTAAAACTGCTTCTTCAACTTCTGGAGTTCTAGTAGTCCGATGGGCACCTTTTAATTGATTATTTGGCTTAAAAGTACCTGTTTCAGCCAACGTTCTATGTATGTTTGAGAATGTTCGTCTATCTGGTGTGACTCTATTCGGGAAACGCTCTTGATATAATCGTTTAGCCTCTGGCGCTCTGCCATCAGCCAAGCCATACATGTAATGAATGTCTGCCAACTCTTGATTAGTAAACTCAACCATTATCAAATAACACTGTACAGGTATTTTAAGTATCAAAATTGAGTTGAATGAACTGAACTGTCAAAATTAATAAATCACAACAGTAATCAACAACCACAGCCTACTAGGTAATCTTTATATCATGCTTTCTGTTTGGCTCAATGTGGGTTAGTATGTTGTTCTTTATTTTTTTACTAAAAAACAGTGCAAGATAAGAAAAAAACTCAAGAGATCTTTTTTATTACAAAATAAAGCACCATTTATACAATAATTTTTGTTTTTCAAAAATGCAGTGGCGTATCATTTTTTTCATTCAAAATAATGAGGTTGAAGTTAATTGGGACGCCACTGGTTAAAAATGAAAATTCGTTTATTATGCAAAAGACGTGTCTCTGCACCTAGTTTACACATACCTAGTTTTATAAAACTATCTAATTTAGTTTCGGAGTTATTAAAAAAAAACAATTTTACAAACAGATATTCATCACCCTGTATATCAAAAATAAAACGAAAACGGACCTATGTTTATATGAACTTTTTGTCTTAAAATCACGCACAGATTAACACCCTTCAATATTGACATCCAATTATGAAACACCCTGTATATAACGAACGTTTGCTAGTTGACTTTATTGATGCCCGAGCGCCTTAATTCATTTCTGGTTGTAATGAGGCACGTGGTCTAATTCTGAGTCAATGTTTTCACAACGTGCTTATTAGAAGAATTATGCGGATACGCCACGCCTTTCGCGCTTTTCGCGGCTCATGGGATATTAAAACACCTCTACTACCTGTTTTCGATTTTATCATAATTATATCGCTCATTTAATTTCCAACGTATCCACGTACCACATTGCCTATTAAAAATATTTTCCTGGTACACTTACAACATTTAAAAAATTCAAGCTTTTTTCAAATTTAAAATGAAAAAGCACAATATTATATTGTGAAAAATTTGTCCAGTATAAGATGACTGATGCATAGTTTTTTAAAAATGTATTCTAAGGATAATCGTTGCTTAGGTATGTATTTGACAAAATTATATTTTTATTAAATTAATTGTAATTACAGGAAAAAAATTGCTTCTAAATATTAAGTATTTTGTTTGCATTTTAGGTTTTATTTAATTAACAATAACAATTTTAACAATTAAAGCCTTTTGAAAAAGTTCCTGATCAGGAACGAAACGTCAAGAAAGAAATAGCTGCTGGTTCTTTTATCCTTTCCTAATTCCCAAGAAAATAAATATATTTTAATATTAGACAAAAGGTTCAAGAAGATTTCCAAGTTACAAATTCTGCAAGGGTGAAAATTGCACTTAATATATTACCAAGATGTTTTTTCAAGAAATTCACCAAACTAATGGTCCTGAGGCTACAAATCTTTTGAAAAATATTTCTCGATCAAAATTTATTTTAACCAAACAGAAGAAGAGAAGAATTTTTTTACTACGTTGCAAAAACACAAACACATCCAATTTTTCTGAATTTTAACATAACTCATATAACTCTAACCGATACGCACGTAAACAACCAATTAAATAATTGTGTTAATGGTTTCAAAAATAAGCTTTTAAATATATTACTAAGTGAAACTACAAAATGCATCCATCATCGTAATCGTATTTTAGAAAATCTAATTACAAAAGTTAAATCTTTTTTGCCTAATAATATAATTAACAATTTTTTAGATTTTGAAAATAATAAATACAATAATCTTTTTGAAAAAATTAAAACAAAAAATATTAGACAATTCAACAGGTTAGTAAATGCCGGTAATAATAATAATAATAATAATAATAGGGAAAAAAATGTTGATTGTTATAATAATAGTAAAATCATTTCTAATTGGTTTCAAAATTTATCCGATACTTTGATACCTCAAGAAATACAAGAAACATTAGCATATGGTCCAAATTTTGCTTTACGTATAACATGAGAGTGACACCTATTGATGATTACATTGCATCTGTAGAGACAGCTATTCAAAATAAAACAGATTATGTTAAAAACACAATTAGAGCTAATGTTGTTAATGCAGTCACCAACTATAAAAACCACAAAAAATAATAAATAATACACATAAAAGAATTTTAAAAAACATTAATAAAACTCGTCATTTCATCAAAGAAAATCCACAAATTACTATCCTCAAACCTGATAAAAGTAATAAAACAGTCGTAATGAACACTTCTGAATATAACTCGAAAATGTTAGATTTACTAGAGGACACAAATACATATAAAAAAATAAACTCAAATCCAACAAATAATTAACCAAATGTGGTTATGTGGATATACACTGCCATAGTGAGACCAATGTTAGCCTATGGGGCTGTCGTCTGGTGGCCGAAATCCCAGCAGACGACAGCTAAACAAAAGCTCAGCCAAGTACAAAGGGTTGCCTGTCTGAGCATAACTGGAGCTATGCGTACAACACCTACCATAGCAATGGAGGTAATGCTGTGTCTGCCACCTCTGGATATTTATCTAAGAGAAATGGCTTTGACAACTATGCTTCGCCTCGAGAACGTTGGCTTAAAACCGGTTGTAGGATGTGGAGAAGTCAGAAGTCGCCTGTGGAATGAGGTCGTCAGGAAGACGCCCCTCCTGCAGGCAGACACTGACAGTATTTCTCCCCGGTTTGCATTTGACAAACCCTACACCGTACTCATTAAGAGACAGGAGGAGACCGCCCGTGGAGATGTAATTAGCATCTTCACAGACGGATCAAAAAGGAAGGAGGGTGCAGGATGTGGAATATACTCTAGATCCCTGCACATCCGATATCAGTGGGCAATGGATAGGCATGCTACCGTTGTACAAACGGAGTTAGCAGGCATAACCATAGCCGCGAAGGAAATTGCCCGCAGGCATACTACGGGCAAAACCATTAGAATCTACACGGATAGTAGACAAGCACTACTGACCTTGCGTAATCATAAGATAATGACTAGGACAGTATGGGAATGCCATGAAGCACTGGTTGTGGCCTCGGCCGCTAACAGCATATCTGTATGCTGGGTAAAGGGACACGAGCAGTGCTATGGCAATAAAGAAGCCGACAAGCTAGCCAGGAGCGCATCGGGCCTCAACATTTTTGGACCCGGCCCCTCCAGTGTGCTTCCGTTGTCGGCACTTGTTGGAATTATCAAGGAAGACACCCACAAAGAATTTATGAAACGGTGGGATGAAACAATCAGCTGTCACTTTGCTAAGGAGTTCTTAGTGTATTCTAGCAAAGACACAGCCAAAAAATACCTGGCTATGTCTAGGTCAAATCTTCGCCTGGTGACAGGTATTCAAACTGGACACTGTTGGCTAAGGAAACACCTTTACAATATGGGGAAGTGTGAAACACCTCTTTGTAGGGGCTGTGAACAGGAAGAAGACACGGTGTTGCACTTACTATGTGAATGCACTGCCGTCTCGTCAACAAGAGAGTCCATATTGGGAGAGCGCTGGCCTTCAATGGCCTAATTAGAGAGACCCCTCTGAGCAACGTCACCACCTTTTTCACTGTAATAGGCTGGTTGGCGGCTCAGGTGGATTGGTCTCTCTAATGGGAGGATGTACAAGGGGCCCAATGGGGCCTGTGCTGTAGCTTTGCTACCCTCTCCACAATTCCAGACTCCAGACTCCAACAAATAATTATCAAAATAAAAATAATACTTTAATAAAAAAAATGGCAAAAAAATAAATTTATAGATGAAAATGAGGCTAAGAAATTGTTGATCCACAATGCACAACCCCCAAAAATATATGGTCTCCCAAAGCTGCATAAAACTAACATACTCTTACGCCCTATTGTTTCTAGTATTCAATCGCCTTTATATAATTTATCAAAATTTTTACAGATATTATATCAGAAATAAATTGCCAAAATGATTATTACATAAAAGATTCTTTTTGTTTTAAAACATTCGTTGACACAATCAATATACCTAAGATTAATTTCATTAGATATTACAATCATTATATACAGAGTGACCCATTTGAAAGTGGGCCGCACTCATATAATTTTTATTTATAAGGTGATTTTGACGAAATTTTTTTTGAAATATAGAGGGGGGAAAGGTGAATTTTGGGGCCAAGCGGCGTCCAGTTTTTTTTTAAACTAAGGCCTACTAGATCACATTCAAAACCTGAAAAATCCAGAATACCTGTTAGCGATTTTTTTAGAAAAAATCTGTGTAGGCCACTGGATTTGGGATCCCCTGAAATGAAACTGTACCAAATTTCATGAAAAAATATTAACTTAACGATTCTACAGCCAAATTGCGGCCAAGTTATTTATTATGCATTAAGAAGTTTTTTTGTCTAGTAACCCATGCAATAACAAATCAATCACAACAAACAATTAATAACAATATTTAGTAGACATCCTTATATCAAAATACAATGAAACAAACAGAAAAACAAACGAGAAATTAACAAAATTTACAAAAAATACAATAAAATTAGATTAAATTAACACATAGATATGAATTAACTTTAAATTCTGAATTTTTCAACTAAATCTCCATTTATTTGAATGCATTTATTACATCGTCTTTCAATGTGTGCCATAACATTAGACGATTGATGTGGTGTAATTTCAGCGCATGCTTGTCTTATTCTTTCGCGCAGTTCTTCTGCGTTGGTTGGACGAGAGTAGTAAACTTTTTCTTTAAATCCCCATAGAAAAAATCTAGGGGAGTTAAATCGGGAGCCCTGGGAGGAAACTCCATTAACCTATTATTTCGCTCTATCCATCGATTAGGAAAATTTTCCTACAGCCACGCTTTCACAGTCCTGGCATTGTGGATAGGACAGCCATCTAATTGAAACACTGCACTTAAGGAACGTAAATTTGCGACTTAAGTAATTGCAAAGCCTGCTATTAGGAATATTGTTCATCATTATGGAGCTGTATTATTAGAACATGTTTAAATAAAACAAAGATTGCCACTATTATGAATAACTGGGATCGACATTTATTAAATTTTGTTTTTTAATGGAGACTTAGTTGAAAAATCCAGAATTGAAAGTTAATTCATGTGTTAATTTTATTTTATTTTGTGTTTTTTGTAAATTTTATGTTAATTTCTCGTTTGTTTCATTGTATTTTGATATAAGGATGTCTATTAAATGTTGTTATTAATATTTGTTTGTGATAAAAAGCTTCTTAATACATCATAAACAACTTGACAGCAATTTAGCCCTATAATCGTTAATGTTGAATATTTTTTCATACAATTTGGTACAGATCCATTTCAGGAGACGCCAAATCCAGTGGCGTAAGCAGATTTTTTCTAAAAAAATCGCTAGTATAGAATCTGTATTTTTCGGCCTCTGAATGTTATCTAGTAGGCCTTAGTTTTTAAAAAAAACTGGACGCCGCTTGGCCCCAAAATACACTTTCCCCACATTTCAAAAAAAAATTAAATCGCTCCATAAATAAAAATGTTATGAGTGTGGCCCGCTTTCAAATGGGTCACTCTGTACATACAAACATTCCTATAGATTTAGTAATTAAAATAAATCACAAAAAAATGGAATTTGTTACAAAATTATACTACTCTCCCTTTGAATGAATTTTTAACTGGTATTAAACTTACACTCAGTAGGTATTAATTTTTTTCAATATAAAAATGATTTTTACCTACAAATAGAAGGCTGTGCAATGGGCGGTTCATTTTAAAGTTTATCGACAGAATCCAGAAGCACCCTTCCGAAAAATCAATTTTGCCATGAAACTATAAGAGTTAGGAAAAAAAGTGAATGTACACTTTTTGTCAATAACAAACTGTTCTATCTAAAAACAGCATCATTTTTTATTTTCAGTAGGGCCGTATTAATTTGTTTTATTATTTAATGAGTCTGAGTCCCCATAACTCCGACACTGGTTGCTTGCGGGACTTCTACTTCTATGGAAACATGGTATCTTACAAGAAGATGTGTCATGTCAAATTTGGCTTAAATAGCCTTCTTCATTTAGAAGTTATTTAAAAAATTCGAGTTTTAAAAAAATCTTTAATGCCCTTGTCGTGTTCTTTGATCTTGGTGTAGTGTTTGTTCGACATGAGTCCGCGGTGGAGATATCGGAAGTTCGATTCGAGCCCCACGTTGGGCCCATTGTGAGGGGATTCGGCAACCTGGGCTCGCCGCGAAGACGTCGAAGCAGAACTTCGAGCCCCACGTCGAGCGCCATGTCGTGAATTATGATCTGAATTATTGGTTTCCCTGACCTGGGTCCGCAATAGAGACGCCCGGAGTTCTAATGGATCGTCACTAGGGATACCAGGTCGCATCAGATTTTCAAGTGACTGTAGTCTGTGGTGAATATGGCCTACAGACGTGGTGTCTAGGACACGAGCTCGTGGGGGAGAATTCGACGACGATGGTCGAGCCACACGTCGAGCGCCGTCTCGGGTTAGACTTTCTAAATAGGGACCACTTAGGCGGTGATCAAATGTTCGGGGGAAATCATAAGATTGGACGGGCGATGTACCAGAATTGCTTAGATGGAAAGAGCCGGCTACTTCACCTACGACGCAGTCGGCTAAGGGGTTTTCGCATGCCATGGCATCTGAACGAGATGCGTATTGCTTCCGCTGGGTACCATTTCGTGGAAATGCTGAATGTACTGTATCGCCGTCGCCAACGGTTCCACATTCCGGAACACCCAATATCGGAGGTAGGCCGCTATCGGGGCCGGACCGCGAACCGTGGTTGGGCTCATGGGATTCCCCGGACCCTACCAGTTGGTACGTAAGTATAACCTCGTCCCGAGTATTCGTATGTGACCCACTTCGTGGTAACTCTTGCATACTACTCGTCTCCGTGGGCATGTCTTGAGAGATACCCGAGGTGGTATCGGTAACTCGTGTAGTTGCGGACCCCAGCACTGTGGCGTCGCCGCGCCGCGTACTACTACGAGCTACCACCTTCGGCTCCTCAGACTCTCCACGGAGCACCGAGATAGTGTTTGGGGGGAACGAGGTTTCGTCCAGCTCAGTCTTGATTAAAGAATCACGATCTGATTTATTTGTTGTACCTTCGAAGGCACCAATTCTCGTAGCACTGGATATCGATGTCGCGTCGCAAGAATACATCTTACCCCATACGACAATGTCGGAGCAAGCTCTTTTGCTCCGAAAGTCTTGTAGATGCACTGACTCTACTTTAAATATTGGTCTCTCGAGGGAGCCTTGAGAAGTAAGGATACTTCTTTAAATTTTGGAGTACGCCGCCTCATTGACGTGCGTACTATTACTTTGAATCCGTAGATTGCAAAGAAAATGCCTCGTAGGGGTTTGACGAGGAAGGTTGCCTCAAGGAGGGACCGCCTAGAGGTTTGACGAGGAAAGTTGCCTCGGATTTGCAGATCTCGATAGAGTCTGAATTATAGGACTCGTAGGAGCCTATGTGTGTACTCTGTACCGAGGTGCGGGTCTCTCGATGGAACCGGCACAATCGGAGTCAAGGTCTTCGTCGGAGGTTCTCAGCCTCGGACGGTATGCAGGTCTCTGAAGGAGCCTGAATGTATCGCTGTTTCGATGCAGGGGGCTATCGAACAGGATCTTCGCCTCAGGTTGGGCTACCTCGGGCGGTACGCAGGTCTCTGGAGAAGCCTGGGGTATCGCTGTGTCGATGCAGGAGGCTATCGCACAGGATCTTCGTCGGAGGTGGTCATTCTCGGACGGTATCGCAGGTCTCTCGCTGTTTCGATGCACGGGGCTATCGAACAAGGTCTTCACCTCAGGCTAGGCTACCTCGGGTGGTATGTCTTGTGATGCAAGTAGTGGTTGCCAAGCACTATAAATGGCCACGTCAAGGAATGACAGCCTTGACGGAAGCTTCGTTAAGCGAGCCTGTGAGCTTGAGCTCCAAAGTTCTTAAGTTTGATGACAGAGTTTTTTCAGTCAAACCGTGGAAGATATGTTAACAGTTTTATTGAATAGAATTAACAGACAAGTATTCTTATTAACATATACAAGACATTTACCATAGATATGGTTTGTTACAATTTCGCTCTGTGTCGCTTTCTTCGCGCTATGTACTCCCACTAAAGTACTGCGAACACCGGAAGTTGACGTTCGATCGCTTTCCTCCGATCTCCATACTTTTGGCGGACCGCTCATGAATCGTCCGCCAAAATTTCCAGTAAAAAGCGCCCGTAGCCGCTGTCGACGTCGGATCTCGTTCCCCTCTGGCTTCTCTAGTCGATGTCGGCATCGGGGATTTTGAAGTTTTCTCCCATTTTGAGAAAACTCTACCCGCGTTATCGGCTTAGGCTACCGAGCATCGCATCCAACCGCCAGAGCGGTGGGACCTTCGGAAGACGGTCCTTTCGGCCCAAAGACGGGAAAATTGGAAACATTGGTGAAATTTTCCCCGTCTTCGTAAAAGGGCTTACGGAGGTCTTAATACTGGATGGATCAGGTACGGAGTAGTACCGTGGTTGGAGGGTTCGGCCGATATCGCGCGGACACTTTCGGCGGCAGCTGGGAAGACGTGAAAACCTATTATGGCTTAGCTGGCCGTTAGTAGTCGCGCGATTCGGCTCGAATTTGGATATGTTAACCACCTAGGGATGCTCTAGTGCGGTTTTGAGGTTCGGCCGAGATCGAATGAGCGGAACGGCTAAAAACGCGGAAAACGTAAAATCCGCGTTTCCCCGTATAACGGCGTTTTGGCTCATCCGATTCGGACGAAAATTTAGTAAGATAATGCTAGCGACTTGAGGAGTGCTGCATTAAATTTTGGCACCGATCGCTCAATAACTTTTTGAGTTATTGACGATAGCGTCCTTGACCAATTCGAAAGGGTGGTAAAAATTTAGATGGTGAAATTGGTCTTTAGGCTTTGGAAGCGTTATCGCCGGAAGGATCGATGTCATGTTATGGGGCGACGTCCGCACTGAGATACAGAGTCGCGGAAATCGCTCTTGGACGGTATCGAGTTCGATGTCTGAAATGATACCGTAGAGGCTTTTTTGATTTGCCCGGCCGACGGCGATTAGTTTTGCAACCGTGTTTGTTTCGCCTCCTTTCCAATTCAACGGTCTCAGGCATATCCGTAGGTACAAGACGACTTCTAGGAATATACTGTGTTCTGAAATTCTGAAGATAGCTCGAAGGGTGGAATGCGACACCCTGTATTTCGAAAATGAAACGTCTCTGAAAAAAAAATTATACTTGATTTTTTTCTTATTTTCTTATGAGGAATATCTCCTTAAAGATTGTCGACTTAATCCTGAAACACCCTGTTAGTGTGTGTACCACTTTATATTGTGTGTTTGTGTCTTTAGGTTTTTAAGGTGTACATAGTTTTTGTAGATATAGAAAATGTGTGGTAGAGACAGAAAGAAAATCCACGCAGGATAGAATTTAAGCGGACAGTGATCGTTGTTAGATATATATTGTATAGAAGACTTGAAAGAATAAAAGTGTTACAATCGCAGTTGTGATTTATTCGCTTCATATACATTACAGTGGAAAAACTATGTACACCTTAAAAACCTAAAGACACACACACACAATATAAAGTGGTACACACACTAACACACCCTGTACATATAATTGGGATTATTTTTCTTAGGTATCAGGTTCTAGTTTGACCGCTGGTCAAAATGATAAAAAAACAGCAGCAATAATTTTTTATTAAAATTCTAACGTTTCACTCCCGATCGGGAACTTTTTCAAAGAATATTTTTCAAATAAAACACATTATTTTGTACAAGTCAGTACTAAAAACCTGAAATATAAAACAACTTAGTGATTTACAATTTTAACATGCATTACATTTTTATTTTTACGACAATTTTTTTTTGTTAATACATACCTAAGACCAACTCCATGTATAATATAAAAAACCAAAAATTTTAAAACAACAGCTGCAGGAGAACTTTTTTGTTATTCATTTTTGCATTTAATTTTAGTGTTGAACCTCATCATAATTTAAACTTTATGTGTGAAAACTATTAATATAGGAAACACGATACAGATACGAGTATGTGAAAGTACTGATATCGAGTGAGAGCAAAAACAACGATTCAAACAGATTGTCCGAATGGTGGTAAATTTTTGTAGAAATAAAATAAAAGAAGTGAATATCGGAGACATCTAGGAGATTTGTTGTAAACCTATGACAAACAAAAGAAGAAAACATAAAGTTTAAAAAAATTAAGTGTATCTATCAAAAATAAATGAACCATATTATTAATTATTAAAAACAGTAGCATTTATTTAATTAAATTGTGGTATATCTGACTTAAGTTTTTTATATCAGTTTTGTCGTTAACACTATTTTTTTTTTAATATAAATCATTTCATTGAATCAATCTTTTATTGTAATTAGGTTCTTTGACTAAAATCTTAGTTTGATTAAAATTAATAAAATGTTTTTTTTTCTTTCATATGTTTATTAAGAACAGTAGAACAGTTTTTTTGTATATTTGTGACCTGTTAATCTGTTTTCTAAATTTTGTGAAGTTATACTATTGTAATCATTACATGGAATAGAATATACAACGTGAGAGTTTTTTAAAATAGGAGTTTTACTTTTTAAAGGTGTAAATAATTTATTTAATTGGTTGAAAGATTTATGAGCAACAGAAATTTTATACTTGGATAAGATAAATTTAATTTTTTCAGGTAAACATTGTATATATGGTAGTGCAATATACTGAATGTCTGTAGAATTTTGATCAGAACTTTCAACATTTTTCTTTCTTGATTTATTATAAAATGTAAATATTCTTTGTTTAATAATTTTGTTAGTGAAATTAGACGGATAATAACATGGAAATTGATAACAATTCACAAGTCACTATTCCCAAATATAAATCTTTTTTGTTGTTAAAAAAATTAGCTCTAAAATTAATGTACATTATTGATGATTTAAATGTAAAGATTGGTTTTAAAAATTTACTTACTCGTAATGGACTTTTTTCTAAAACTAAAGAACCATACCATAAATTGGAAAAATCGGGAGTTGTATATAAGATCGATTGTGTAAACTGCAACCAGACATCCATTGGACAAACAGGTCGTACATTAAAAGGTAGACTTACATCGCATCAATGAATTTTCAAATGCCTTGAATAAAAAGTCTGATATTAACAATTTGAGTAGTATCAATAGTTTTTTATTACAATTTGATAATTTTAGAAATTTACCTACATCTTTTTCAAATTTGGATTTACGGCCTCCGTATTAAGTTGGTACTGTAGTTGCCAATGCTAATTGTCCCTGTTAGGCTATTCTTTAACCTCATTGGTTGGTTGTAGTCAGTTTTGAATATTAGTTGATTTTTTCAAAAAAAAAACTTGTTCTGATGTATAAAAAATTGGTTCACTTTTCACAGGCGATGCTCCTTTTCAGTATATTGACTAGAAAATTGTTTTAAAAATGTGACGTTAGTTATAATTGTTTTTTAAAATTAATTGTTATGTGTATAAATTTTAACAATGGCTTTGCAATTCTCCTTTTTGATGGTTTTCTAATTTAATCTCACGTTTGTAACTATATAATAAGCTTTTATAACTTATTATTCTAAGCATTTTTGTCATTATTTATAGATGTCTTGAGAAAGGAAATAAACATTTCCGAAAGCTTCACAACAACACAGAGTGTTCTTATATAGATGTTCTTATGTAGATGTATAGATTCGGACCACAGGGTGGTCCGAATTTTATGCAGGAAACTTCGAGAGCAGATAGAACTCTTTAAAATAATATGTGTTTGCCTTATAAACATCGGTCTGGAACAGCCCCATTTTAGAGATACAGGGTGTTGAAAAGGTTAAAAAAAAGATTTTTTTTGTTTATGTCTCCGGAATCTATTACCCGATCTCAATAAAATTTGGTACAGAAAATCTATCTTCTTTTTTATAAAAAAACCTACGCCACTGTATTTTTTACACGTTGTTAACGGATTTATATTCTAATGCATAAAATACGTAGAAAAGGTAACTTCAATTTTTCCCCTAAAATTCGCCGTTTTCAAGTTATTCATGACCATAATGTATATTACAATTACATATATTTATGTTTATGCTTAAAAATAAGTGGACAACAAAATTCTTTACACTCGTTTCCACACCACCTGTGAGGTAGAGTTCCTTACGCGTTTTAGTTTCTCCTGGAAGCCTAACCCACTATCTTTACAAATAAGAACAACTTAAATCAAAATAATAATAAATGTACATTTACCAAAGGCGAGGAGTAGTGAATTTTAACAATCTGCATATTTGGTCACAAGAAAATCCTCATGAAATTCGGACGAGATCTTTTCAACACGAATTTTCTGTGAACGTGTGGCTTGGAATAATTCGCAATAAAGTTTGTGGACCTTTCTTCTTGCTACCCCGTCTAAATTCCCAGTCATTTCTAAACTTTCTAGAAAACCATCCATTTGAATTATTCGAGGATATTCCATTAAATATACGACAAAATAGCTGGATACAATGGATGGTACTCCTGCGAATTCTGGGAGAATAATAAGAATGGCTTAATGAAAATTATATGGGGCGATGGATAGGTAGAAGACCAAATGCCAATGTCAACCATAATGGTGCACAGGGTCCAGTGTCTTGGCCAGCCAGATTGCTATATTTAAATTCCCTGGACTTCTATGTTTGGGGTTATTTTGATTTAAATTGTTCTTAATTGTAAAGAGGAAAACTAAAACACGCCAGGAGCACTACCTCACAGGGGGTGTAGAAAGGAGTGTAAATAATTTTGTTGATGTGCTTACAGATTGCACTCATTTACATAAATATTCTTGTAATATTATGGTTAGAAGTGTCTGCCACAAGGGCATTGGTATGAATAACTTGAGAACGGCGAATTTTAGGAAAAAAATTCAAGTTACCTTTTTTTCATATCTTGCGCATTAGAATATAAATTAGTTACAATGACTTGTAAAAAATGCAGTGGCGTAGGTTTTTTTGTAAAAAAGGAGTGACCCCTGTCCAGTTGTACACCACTGGTTCAACCTTTAAAGCTCATATTTTAGGGAATGGTACTAAATTTTATTGAGATTGGTTAATAGATTCCGGAGATATAAACAAAAAATCAATTTTTTTTAACAACTTCAACAACTATCTCTAAAACGGGACTGTTCCAGACCAATGTTTATAAGGCAAACACATATTATTTTAAATAGATCTATCTGCCCTCGAAGTTTCCTGCATAAAATTCGGACCACCCTGTATACAGGGTGTCCCAGAATAACGTGTACAACGGAGGACCACAGATTCGTGGACTCAACATAGGCAGATTTAGGCTAATTCACCTATATCCGAAATCGCTTCGTTTGGCCGCTAGATGGCCTCAAAGTTCATGAAAATTTTTTGAATTTTGTAAATAAATCTAGTACGTATTAATCGATTTTGATTATTTTTGGGAAGTGGACTTTTGCTTTCAATCTACACACTTTGGTGTTATACAGAGTGTTTTTTAAAACTTATATAATAATATGCGCTCATAACTTTTTCTTCTTTCGGGCAATAATGACAACTATTTTTTATTTGGTAGGTGATACGATTTGGAAGTTTTTGGGGCTCTTGTAGAATTTTGATTAAATGAACGGTTTTGGTACAAAAAAATATTTTTCAAATATCTACATTATCGTAACACCCATATTATAATAGTTAACAAAGTGTTCCAAATTGCCATAAATGTTTTAAAAAATTACCCTCAATAATTGCAAAGGGTGTCCTTTAACTTTCTTCGCCGAATTAACCTTTGTTGTAGAAACAACTGTGGTCATTTAAAACAGTTTTTATAATAAGTTGTACTAAATCTAATAACATCAACTTTGTTATTTTTATCTTCAGCATTTTTTTATTGTATTTGATTGTTTTTACTAATTATCTCAATAAAATTACGCATGTTGTAAAAAATTCGTAGTATGTATGTGTGTATCCATATCGAAGTAACATGTGGTATATCTTATCGCAGTAAACACTCATTAAGAATTGGCAGGTACATTGACTTAAAGACCAAACTGAAATTACAGTCAACCTACAAAATCAGTGCCTTCTAGCACTGTTAAGTATTGTAATATGGGTGGCAAGATAACGTAGACATTTGAAAAATATTTTTTTGTACCAAACCACTCATTTAATCAAAATTCTACAAGATGCCCAAAAACTTCCAAATGGTATCACCTATCAAATAAAAATAGTTGTCATTATTGCCCGAAAGAGGAAAAAGTTATAAACGGATAACGGATATTATCACCATATATCAAGTTTGTAGGAGTTGTAAGTTTAAAAAAATACTCTGTATATCACCGAAATGTGTAGATTGAAAGCAAAAGTCCACACCCCAAAAATAATCGAAATTGAATAATATGTATTCGAGTTCAAAACAGTACAAAATTTAAAAAATTTTCACGAACTTTGAGGCCATCTAGCGGCCAAACGAAGCGATTTCGGATATAGGTGAATTAGCCTAAATCTGCCTATTTCGAGTCCACGAATCTGTGGTCCTCTGTTGTACACGTTATTCTGGGACACCCTGTATACGTATATGTATACAGGGTGGTCCGAATTTTATGCGGGAAACTACGAGGGTAGATAGATATCTTTAAAATAGTAGGTGTTTGCCTTATAAACATAGGTCTAGAACGGGCTCGTTTTAGAGATACAGGGTGTTGAAGTTGTAAAAAAAATTGATTTTTTGTTTATATCTCCAGAATCTATTAACCGATCTTGATAGATCGGTATAGATAATGTATGATAGGCCTTGCATTCTCTAAAATATGAGCTCTAAAGATTCAACCAGTGGTGTACAACTGGACAGGGTAACCCCATTTTTTATAAACAAAAACCTACGCCACCGTATTTTTTACAAGTTATTGTAACGGATTTATAATTTTTTCCCTAAGATTCGCCGTTCACAAGTTATTCATACCAATACAATCCCCTTGTGGCAGACATTTCAAACAATAATGTTAGGTACAAGTTTATGTTTATGCTTAAAAGTGCAATTTATAAGCACATCAACAAAATTCTTTCGACATCACCTGTGAGGTACTGTTCCTGGTGCGTTTTAGTTGCCTCTGGAGGCATCTTTACAAATAAGAACAATTTAAATTAAAATAATAATAAAAATTCATTTACCAAGCAACAAGATACAAAATTAATGTTACGTATTTACAACAATTGCTCAAAATGTGAACCACCCACATCGATATATTTCTGACATCTATTAATGGAACTAATTGAAGCTAATATCATGTGGTGGTTTTCTTTTAATTCATTACACCCGTCTTCTATTCACTGCAGCAGTTGTGGTCTTCTACCTATCCATCGCCCCACATAATTTTCATTAAGCCACTAATGGCATTATTCTCCTACAATGCGCAGGAGCACTATCCATTTGTATCTAGCAATTTTGTCGTATATTTAATGGAACATACTCTAATAATTCAAATATATGGTTTTCTAGAAAGCTTAGAAATCACCGGGAATTTATATGAGTTGGCAAGAAGAAAGGTCCATAAACTTTATTACGAATTATTCCGAGACACACGTTCACAGAAAATTTGTGTTGAAAAGATTTTGTCCGAATTTCATAAGGATTTTCTTGTGACCAAACATGCAGATTGTGAAAATTCACTACCTCGCCTTGTGAACGTAGCCTCATCGGTCCAAAGTATTTCTAGTAAGAATTCTGGATTATGTTGTGACTGTAACTTAACCACTGACAAATATTCAGGCGTCTCTCTGCACCTCCCGGAAGTAAATTTTGACAGGTTGTAAATGGCACCGATTTCTGCCACCCTCATGTAGAACTTTTCAAATTTTTGTCTCAAGTTGCCCAGACGCTGTTTGTGTACTTAGTCGAGGATCGTCGTCAAATGCTCTTAAAATTTAATTTCTATGCCTTTCATTGCGACGCACAGTGGGAAATATTGGACAAAATTTTCGCCACTCGCCAATTTTCATCGTCTCGTCGTGATTTTTTTTTTAAAATATTCTCGTGGTAATCTGAATTTTCATATTCCGGTGAGGTTTTTTCGAAAAACCCTTTTTTAATGCTTAGGGAGCGCCCCAACCTCAATGTCGAAGAAAATTTTTTTAAATACTCGATGTTCAGTTGTAGAAAAAAATGTTTAAAATGTATCTGCTATTAATAAAATTGATTAATATGACCCTTGATAATATATCTGATGTTTTTTCTTCAAAAACCTAACCTCAAAATTATTTCAACGATTTGAAGTATTTTGAAGGTTAGGGACGAACAGTGACCAGATAAGGTCTAATGAATATTGAATTCGAAATCAGCAACTCCAAAAACGTTTAGATATGGTGATTCAGTCTACAATACAGTATTTTTATGTTTCTTATCTATCAATATTGCTCATTAAACAGAATTTTCCATGATTGCGGATGCCATATTGGAACCGCCATGATGTTTTTTTTTAAATCANCGTGGGCTTAACTTTTGGCGGCACAATATGTTAAAAAAATTGGAAAAATGTCATATTTTTCTTCCTATTTAATTATGTATCTTTTTAAGAGTTGATTTTAGGCGAAAATGGAAAAGGAAAAAAATGTTTGTAATTAATTTTTTTACAATACATGACAATCGAATGAATCATGATTATTACGGTAAAAATCGAAAAAATCACAAAAATGGAGTAAAAAACAATACTTTTTAGGGAATTTTTTTGGTGTATTTAAATTGGGTGTAGGACCTTTATACTTAGCTCAAGAAAACTTCATGTTATGTAGAATCGTCACACCAAATTTCATCAAAATCGGTTCGATAGATTTTGCATAATAATTTTGCAATCCAGATTAAACAAAAAAAATTGCAAATTTTCAAAATTTTGCACAGCAAAAACCAAGGCGCTTATATACTTGAAAATTTAATCACATATAGAAGGGCTCTCAGGCTTTTTTTGAAAAATTCGAATCCGTCAATTAGGAGAGCTCTGGCGCTTGTTTAAACATTGGTCGAATTTTTATACTTATAAACAATTAGAACTTTGTGAATATTCAATCAAATCTAATTTTTTAAAGTAGGTTTTAAAAGTTCTGATCGATTGATCAATTAGTTACGTAGTTATAGACGATTCAATTTGGAGCAGGCCGAAGCGGCCGCACTCTCTGCTTCCCCCCCCACCACCACCACCACCCGTACAATTTTATTGAATTTTTCGCTTGCATAAATAACTTTAAACATGATTTAAACTAGGTAGCCAATGAAGAAAAGTATTGCAATCTTAGACCTGGTAAGTACTTGGAATACCAAAGGTATTTTCGAAAAATTAGTCCGGATGTCCCAGTACATTTAGTGTAAATGATGGCTATAACTACGTAACTAATTGATCAATCGATCTGTTTTTTTTTTAAAGAAGCGTCTTTCCAAGAACTTTTAAAACCTGCTTTAAAAAATTTGATTGATTGAATATTCACAAAGTTCTAATTGTTTATAAGTATAAAAATTCGACCAATGTTTAAACAAGCGCCAGAGCTCTCCTAATTGACGGATTCGAATTTTTCAAAAAAAGTTTGAAAGCCTGAGAGCCCTTCTATATGTGATTAAATTTTCAAGTATCTAAGGGCCTTGGTTTTTGCTGTGCAAAATTTTGAAAATTTGCAATTTTTTTTTATCTGGATTTTAAAATTATTATGCAAAATCTATCAAATCGATTTTTATGAAATTTGGTGTGATGATTCTACATAACATGAAGTTTTCTTGAGCCAAGTATAAAGGTCTTACACCCAATTTAAATACACCAACAAAATTCCCTAAAAAGTATTGGTTTTTAACCCCATTTTTGTGATTTCTTCGATTTTTACCATAATAATCATGATTCATTCGATTTGTAACCAGTCATATATTGTAAAAAATTTAATTACAAACATTTTTTTCCTCTTCCATTTTCGCCTAAAATCAACTCTTAAAAAGATACATAATTAAATAGGAAGAAAAATATGACATTTTTCCAATTTTTTTAACATATTGTGCCGCCAAAAGTTAAGCCCACGTTTTTTTT
>NW_019416392.1:13400-15494 GCF_000390285.2 Anoplophora glabripennis | reverse complement strand
ATATATACAGGGTGGGCCACCAGTAACGCCTCGGTCGCTAGTGACCAAACGGCAAATGTTACAGAAACCTGTTTAGGTGGGTATGTGTAGGTTGATTACGGCTACATTTTAAAAATATTTTGAAATATACAGGGTGTCCAGGAAAAGCGTACCATATCAAAGTTATGTTTTTTTAAATGGAACACCCTGTATTTTACTGCATTTTTGAAAGCACCGTAAAAAAATAGGTGAACTTTATTAAAGGTTCTGCATACCTAGGACTTACAGTTTGTGAGATATTTCAATTTTAGTGAAAATGCAGGCATAGCGTAGAAATTTAATATTAGCAATAAAAAAATAAATTTAAGGAAGCAGCTTTGGAGGGTCTATTTTAGATCCTTGAAGTTATAAATTGTTATATTTGTCGTCACTTAGTATTATACAGGGTGTTTAAAAAAACTGCTGAATACTTCTCTCAACTTTAAACAGGAATAACTTGGTTATTTTAAATGGAACACTCAGTATATTTTTACTTTGGGAGTTAGGAAATTTAAAACTCTTTCAAACTGTGTATAGGTTAACTATACCTATCTCTAACGGTATTGGAGATATTTGTGCTGTTTCGTTTTTTATCGAATTTCCTGGAAATTAACAAAATTTGTTAAGGTGGCTTGTGCCATGTTTGACATTTTAGTTACACTAATCATAAAACGTTTATCTCGAGTCTTGTGGAAATATTTTGTTCTATGTTAGGGTAGGATTAGTTATTGTTAACATGAAAGTTTATTCTACTACAGAAAGAGTAGATACGATGAGTACTATTGGCGAATGCTACGAGAACTGTTTTCTAGCTTCCAGAGTATATGCACAGAAATATCCTGATAGAATACATCCAAACAAAAAGATGTTTGAAAGATTGCTAGCGAGATTTAGAGCAACAGGTGGTACTGCCTACAATAAGCAGAGGATACCAAAACGGGTAACCGACAACGAAGAAAATAAGTTCATGGTGTTAGGATTAGTAGTTGAAAATCCTAATACTAGTACCAGAAAAATTGCCAGGGAAGCTGATATAAGCCGAACCAGTGTGAGGAGGATTCTTAAAAAACATAAGTACCATCCCTTCCACATCCAGTTTCATCAAAATTTGTATGGCACGGATTTTCAACGACGGATTGACTTCTGCTTATGGGCTCTTGAGCGTATTGGAGAAGGACCAGATTTTTTTAATTTTGTGCTGTTCACGGATGAATCCACTTTCCATAATAATGGCCTGGTAAATCGTCATAACTTTCATTATTATGATACTGAAAACCGGCATGTGTTCAACACCGTTGAACGTGTATGGAGGAATTGTTGGTGACCACGTAATTGGTCCTTATTTTTTCGATGGTTTTTTGAATGGCAGGAAATTTATGAGATTTCTGAAAAGAGATTTTTGGGTTCTTCTTGATGACGTCCCTTTAAGTGTAAGGAGAAAAATGTGGATGCAATTAGATGGCTCACCTGCACATTTTTCATATTCAGTAAGAAATTATTTGAATAGAAAATTTAGTAATAAATGGATAGGTAGGAATGGTCCATGTCAGTGGCCACCTAGGAGTCCAGACCTCACCGTAATGGACTTCTTTGTTTGGGGCTATATAAAAAATCTTGTTTACAGTGTTCCACCTACCACTTGCGATGATATGAAGGGAAGAATTAGAAATGCATTTGCCACAATCACCCCAAATATTCTATGGAACGTGAGAATATCATTTGAAGACAGAATAAGATGCTGTATTCAAGAGAATGGTTATCAATTCGAACATCTATTATAAATTTTCTTTGTTTCTTCCAAAAATAAAACTTTCTTTAATAAATATTTTCATGTTGTGCACAATTAATTTAATTAAGTTAGGTACAACAAACATATTTATACAAAATTAATAACTTTTTATAATTATTCTGCTTATAAAATAATATTTTTTATTAGAAAACTTTTTTGAATATTGTCACACTTTACCAATTCAGTAAAGACCTCGAAAAGACAGGTGGATACATCGTACAAAAAAATTCGATAAAAAAACGAAACGGCACAAATATCTCCAATACCGTTAGAGATAGGTATAGGGA
>NW_019416392.1:1144-9713 GCF_000390285.2 Anoplophora glabripennis | reverse complement strand
GTTTTTTTAAATGGAACACCCTGTATTTTACTGCATTTTTGAAAGCACCGTAAAAAAATAGGTGAACTTTATTAAAGGTTCTGCATACCTAGGACTTACAGTTTGTGAGATATTTCAATTTTAGTGAAAATGCAGGCATAGCGTAGAAATTTAATATTAGCAATAAAAAAATAATTTTAAGGAAGCAGCTTTGGAGGGTCTATTTTAGATCCTTGAAGTTATAAATTGTTATATTTGTCGTCACTTAGTATTATACAGGGTGTTCAAAAAACTGCTGAATACTTCTCTCAACTTTAAACAACAATAACTTGGTTATTTTAAATGGAACACCCAGTATATTTTTACTTTGGGAGTTAGGAAATTTAAAACTCTTTCAAACTGTGTATAGGTTCCCTATACCTATCTCTAACGGTATTGGAGATATTTGTGCCGTTTCGTTTTTTTATCGAATTTCCTGGTAATGAACAAAATTTGTTAAGGTGGCTTGTGCCATGTTTGACATTTTAGTTACACTAATCATAAAACGTTTATCTCGAGGCTTGTGGAAATATTTTGTTCTATGTTAGGGTAGTATTAGTTATTGTTAACATGAAAGTTTATTTTACTACAGAAAGAGTAGATATGATGAGTACTATTGGCGAATGCTATGAGAACTGTTTTCTAGCTTCCAGAGTATATGCACAGAAATATCTTGATCGAATTTTTCATATTCAGTGAGAAATTATTTGAATAGAAAATTTGTGGCCACCTAGGAGTTCAGGCCTCACCGTAATGGACTTCTTTGTTTGGGGCTATATAAAAAATCTTGTTTACAGTGTTCCACCTACCACTTGCGATGATATGAAGGGAAGAATTAGAGATGCATTTGCCACAATCACCCCAAATATTCTAAGGAACGTGAGAATATCATTTGAAGACAGAATAAGATGCTGTATTCAAGAGAATGGTTATCAATTCGAACATCTATTATAAATTTTCATTGTTTCTTTCAAAAATAAAAATTTCTTTAATAAATATTTTCATGTTGTGCATTAAGTTAGTACAACAAACATATTTATACAAAATTAATAACTTTTTATAATTATTCTGCTTATAAATTTTATTTATATAATATTTTTTACTAGAAAACTTTCTTGAATATTGTCACACTTTACCAATTCAGTAAAGACCTCGAAAAGACAGGTGGATACATCGTACAAAAAAATTCGATAAAAAAACGAAACGGCACAAATATCTCCAATACCGTTAGAGATAGGTATAGGGAACCTATACACAGTTTGAAAGAGTTTTAAATTTCCTAACTTCCAAAGTAAAAATATACTGGGTGTTTCATTTAAAATAACCATGTTATTGCCATTTAAAGTTAAGAGAAGTATTCAGCAGTTTTTTGAACACCCTGTATAATACTAAGTGACGACAAATATAACAATTTATAACTTCAAGGATCTAAAATAGATCCTCCAAAGCTGCTTCCTTAAATTTATTTTTTTTATTGCTAATATTAAATTTCTACGCTATGCCTGCATTTTCACTAAAATTGAAATATCTCACAAACTGTAAGTCCTAGGTATGCAGAACCTTTAATAAAGTTCACCTATTTTTTACGGTGCTTTCAAAAATGCAGTAAAATACAGGGTGTTCCATTTAAAAAAACATAACTTTGATATGGTACGCTTTTCCTGGACACCCTGTATATTTCAAAATATTTTTAAAATGTAGCCGTGATCAACGTACACATACCCACCGAAACAGATTTCTGTAACATTTGCCGTTTGGTCACTAGCGACCGAGGCGTTACTGGTGGCCCACCTTGTATACCATATAAAGCATTAAAAAAATGTATCAAATTTTGAAAATTGATCAATAAATCAATCAAAAATATAAATAGACATGTAAAATTAAAAACAGACATGTAAAAATTAAAAATTGACTGTTAAATTTTTAGTAAGTCTATTTACTTCAAAAAATATTTAGGTTATAACCCTTAAGTAACTTGATAAATACACAAACAACGTTATTCCTACATATTTTCGGCCACTGAATCTGATTTCTGATCTCTATTTTGATTTTACATATCAGGATTTTTTGAAAATCGTTAATTTATATATATATATCCTCAAAAGTCCTCAGTAGTGGATTCTAGCTTCTTACATTCATTGCTAAACCACTCAACTACAAAGAGTAAAAGATCATATCTCTATAACTACATAATACAATAAGCCTGATACTACGAGTGACAGTACGAGGAGGCTCACTTCTAAGAATGTTTTCGATGGGTTCCAAAATCTAGGATTGGAGAACTCAGTAACCCTAATACCCTCCAACCCTTTATGAGGAACCACCCTCATGAGCCCAATAATCACAAAACCCTATAACTCTATAATCTCTTAACCCTTTATAATCCAACGACCCCAGAGCCTCTTAACCGTGCCTTTGAGACTGGGAATACAGTGAATAGATTTGGGTTCTTACTTCTTGTTTTCTGCAATCCCAGGTCCATGGGTTTAGGGTTATGGGGTTAAGTGGTTCCTAGGTATATAAGGTAAGATCACGGTGTTATAGGGTTACTTGTGTCTTAGTTCTTAGGGTCAGTATAATCGTAAATATTGTGATTATTTGAATTCCTTCGCTCTGCTCACTCTGTCTCCAGCTTCTTAGGAATATGGGGTTATTGGGCTTATGAGATTATGGTGGTTTCTGAAGGGTTGAAGGGTAACAGGGTTACTGAGTTCCCCATTCTAAGGTTTTGGTTACACATCAAGATTGTTATTAGATACGAGCCTCCACGTACTGTCGCTTGGAATCTCAGGCTTATGTTATAGACCAGGCAAGTTAGACAATAAATCAGCAATTTTTTTTTGATGAACCGATCGAGTTGCGGTTTTCGGCATTGTCTTCGGAAAAATATCAGGAAAAAAGTCTATCTATTACACTTTGGGGCTGGATCGAAACTGCATTGCGGGTGCATAAAGTGCATCTTGGAGTGCATCAATTTTTCCGAATTTTCTAAAATGGTAAAAATTGACTAAAAGTTATAGAAATTTGGTTTTCGGGGTCGGAGATTCCGAATCTGACCCTGAAAAATATGTCCAACGGCCCTGGGGACCCCAGGGGGCAAGGGGGGCCTCTGTAAAACATCGAATAGCTGAGTAATTGCCTTCTAAATTTCCACTCGGGGGTTTTTGGGGTCGGGGATTCCGATTCTGACACTGAAAAGTATGCCCGACGCCCGTGAGGTGGGCTTTCTGGAAAACATCGAAAGGCACATCAGATTTTTGCAATAAAACTACTCCACCTGCTTACCAACCATGATCTTGTTGGCTCATCTTTACATTGTAACACACGTAAATTTACAGAGATTAGACAAGAAGGGTAAAAAAAACTAACAGGAAATTAATGAGTCGAAAAGAATCCACTTTATTCTGAGAACCAATTTTCTTTTTATTTTATCTAACACTTTCACTATCAATCACAATTTTCATCATCAGTACTGCCATCACTGTCTCCATCACTATCATCTATTACATTTTCGACTATTTCAGGATAGGAACAGTTGGTTCCAAAACAATTTGTACATACAATTGTGCATGTAATTCCTTGCTTCCTGCACCCACAAGATCTGCATTGTCGATAATCGGATTTTGTCGCCTAATTGTTATGCATTATCCGCAGTCGCACGGGCCTAAGAGATTCTTTTGAAAATCCATGATCCATTAAATATTCTTCGGTTTTAAGGAATATTTCTTTGATTTAACGAAATGTGTCTCTTGGGAACGGATTGTCCAGAATTTCTCCAGTTCTACGACAATTTTTCTTAGTGATAGACAAGCTAAGATTAATGGATATTTTTCAGTATCAGATTCGGAATCCCCGACCCCGAAATCCCCCGGGTAGAAATTTAGAAGGCAATTACTCAGCTATTCGATGTTTTACAGAAGGCCCCCTTGCCCCCCTGGGGGGCCCCATGGGCGTCGGACATACGTTTCAGTGTCAGAATCGAAATCCCCGACCCCAAAAACCCTCGAGTGGGGATTTAGAAGGCAATTACTCAGCTATTCGATGTTTTACAGAAAGCCCCCCGCTTGCCCCCTTGGGGGGCCCCAGGGCCGTTGGGCATATTTTTCAGGGTCAGATTCGGAATCTCCGACCCCGAAAACCAAATTTCTACAACTTTTAGTCAATTTTTACCATTTTTAGAAAATTCGGAAAAATTGATGCACTCCAAGATGCACTTTATGCACCCGCAATGCAGTTTNACGATAATTCCTCAAATTCGCGGGATCGCTGCTTTTAAGTATAGGGTATATTCTTGTTATCTTCCAAATATAAGGAAAAGTTGCTGAAGAGACTATAAGGTTAAATAATTGTAGTAGTGGTGTAATCAAAACTCTCGAACAATGTCATGTCATTTTGTTTTTCGGCTCCAAAATAGATGTGCGAATATCATTCTCAGTAAACTAAAACAAGTTAGAACTAGACTGATAGATGTAATTTGATAGATTTAATGCATATGTTTCATCGATGGCAAAAACAGAGGAAAAAATTGGCAAAACCGTTGACTTATACCGTTGGGATTATTATATTGATCATTATCCAAGAAAACAGCGTTTTTTACTTTGAACAAATGACCAAAAACTTTTCGGCTCATGTTTAAAATTTATTTGAATGTTAGCGAGACAATTTTTATAAGCAACTTAAATGTCTGTTTATGTTGACGATGTACTTTTATCGCAACATAAATGATATTTTAAATTTTTGCCGATATAATTAAATTTGAAAAGGTTGAGGCCTCAAAATAATCTCATGTTTATTTTTCTACTAATACAAAAATTTTGTATTTTTTTGTCAATAATTTTCCTTAGCTACCACAGACCCTAGCTGATCATAAAAATAAATAAATCTTACACACAAAGATAAGTAATAAGACCATAACTACAGCTAGTAAGATAATCACTACACTGTTTTAACAATAATTCTCTAAGTTTAAACTCATTAAAATGATACATACTACGACACTTTTTATATTTATTTTGAAGATATGCTTTTAGTTTTATGTTATTAATTATTTGACTAGTGTACCAGGATGGGTATTTTCTTATGTTTGCATATACTACTAAACAAGCAAATATACAAAAAATAAATAAACAAAGATTATTGACGTACATTAAACTTGTTTACGAAGATTAAGAACGCAAAAAGGGGCGTTTGAGTCACTTTATACTTAAAGATTGTAAGATACCGCCCCCATATATGATTTCCTGGGTCTCAGTTTGCGTCAAGCCAAATTTCTACCATTCCACAGGCGATAAAGTGTAGCACATGGCTTAAGTGAATGATAATTTTGTATGATTTCAGAACAAAAACGGAATAAACAGAAAGGTAATAATTCATTATAAATATTGTGCAACACTGGTCCCTCAAGACAGTTTAATAATGAATTATAGATTTTATCGTATAAAACAAGACTTATATTTGTCATAATCTCGAACAGCTAAATCAATTTCCTTCTCATTACAGGACTAGTGAATATTCACCAACAATTACAGTGTCATTATATAAACACTACAGTCGAATTGTTCCTCTTTCTTTGGAAAAGACCCGCATCGCAATTTGAATTTCTAATTTTATTCAATCAATATCGAATTAACCTCTTTAGAAACCTGACGTGCGAAAAGTGCTGGGTTTTGTGCGATACGTTGCCAAAGTATGTCTACAATAATTGCTTTTAACTAACGAATCCGCAACGAAAATAGCGAACGCAAAGAAAATAGGATACACCTTTTACAAATATAGTTTGTCTATAGCGTTTCTAATAGAATCAATGCTTCATATATGCTGACGTTCCGGCAATTGTCTTAATCCTCCTCAGGGTTCTGAAACTAGTAAGCAATAATAAAATATATTTGCTGTTATTTGAGGTTTTAAAGGACCAATTAAAATGTTTCAGCGCATTGTAACTTAATAGTTAACCGGTTAGTCGCTACTATTGGCCTTTGTTGGAACTGTCAATTAAGAAACATAATAACACATTACAGAATTAACAGTGTTCATGTAACAAAAGTTTCTAATTGCAAAAAGCATTATCATTCCACTGTTTTATTGTTACTTTGAGGAATTCCAACGAAACAATAAACAAAAAAAAAATAATAACAGTATTTACTTACTTAGTTCAAAGTATTTCATGCAAAATGTCTCTTAATTTAGCTTTGAAATTGTTTGTGTTAACTTTGACTGGAATTTCACTTAATAAAGATTTTTTTTTGCTAAATTACGCAATGTACCATTGTAGTAATTTTAAATTACATTAAGCATGTTTTAAACTTTTTTTCTGTAATTCACATGAAATGTAAATTTACAAATCGATAGATGTATATTTGTGATACCTAAAGAGTGATTTTACTAAGAAACAGAAAAACTAACTAGTATTTCAAAGAAAAAGTATATATATTTTATTACGTTGTAACATTTCAACAAAGGTTTATGCTTATTTATTTTTAAGTCGTAAGGTAAGAGTGCCTAAATAAAGATAAAATACATACAAAATTAGGAATACTACATTCTAAAATGTGACAGTATTAGGTACGTAAAATGTAAAAAACACCATAAGAAATACACATTCAAAATCTTGTTTCTTTATAACAAATTAAGTATACAAAGATCATCACAAATCACTAAATATTAATACACAAACTGGATTTTATTAGACTAAAAGCTCCTGCACTAAGTCTTGTTTATGTCATATTCAAATAATAAGTCACAATATGTTTGTTAGAATGGTTTCAAATCCAAAACATACTTACCAAATTCGGGAGTGCCACAAGGGTCCAATTTAGGTCCTTTTCTATTTATTGTGTTTATTAATGATTTGTGCGAAGTTATAGATTGCAGCAAACTGATGACCTTAAAATATATTCTGAAATTAGTAGAGGAAAATTTACAAAATTCACAAGGTTCACAATCGAGGCGACGGTAATGGTTGATTAGATATGCAGCCATTAGAACAACGTAGATTAATTAATTATAATACTGTTTGTATAATATACAGGGTGTTTCAGGAAGATCTCACGTAAAAAATTTACTTTGTTGCTCTGTATCTCAAAAACAAGAGGAGATAGACATGGTATAGTTCATTAGACAAAAAATTCATATTTTTTGTCGTACTATCACCCCCTGAATTTACGGGAGGTCTTTCTGAAACACCCTGTATAATATAAATAAATTAATTATTTGGTTGACTCTCTTTTGGTGCTAAATAATTTTAAGGTACCTTCCAATCATGTCAAAATGAATTATTATATTGTCGAATAACCGTAGGTACTTAAAAACCCACTGTTTATTCTATGATGCGTGCTATAATGTGATAAGTCAACATTGTAATCAGTGTTGTGTGTCTTTTAGTTGTTGTTCTAATACAGTGTGACCTCGGATGGGGTAGTGAACTTTTTTATTGTTGATTTTTCGAAAAAAAGTTATTTTTTATAAAAAGTTTTGCTTATCTTGGAAAGCCATGGGCAGTAATCAAACTTATCTAAGGAGGAAATTTTTTTGGGGCTCCATATACAGAAAGAAGGAAGGGAATTCCGATGGTGATTACAGCTTGTGGAGTACAGTTACTCTCTGTAAAAACTTTAGCACAATTAACTAAATTTTGTTTTCCAAATAATTTAATAACTATTGTTTTACCACTCCCGAAAATTATCTATATCTCAGAAATGGTGATCCTTAGGAAAAATAGTATAGTAACAATTTTTATAAATAATTGCATGGTCTACAATTTTTGTCGGACCTATTTTTATGATAAAACTTACCGTTTGGCTGAAAAATGGGAAAAACCCATATTTGCGAACTTTGACCTTAAATAATTTTTTTTACAGATGTGGGATCGATGGGGGCTTCTCACATTTCATTTATAGTGGTGTTCCCAACATTCGTACCAATTTTCAGCTTTATGAGAATAATTGTAACGTTGAATGTCTATTTTCACCTGACATTTTTATCAAGAATAAATTTTTCTCGAAAAATCAACAATAAAAAAGTTTACAGTGTGGTACACCATCCGGGGACGCACTGTATACATGTAATAGAATCTGTAGGAGTTAATTTGGCCACCGTGTACCCGCCAGTGTACGCATAATTGAAAATATCCCCGCGTGTTTTAAATAATCGCGATCGCTGACAAATTTCCTCACGTGTGCATTACTTGCAATTACCGGTGGCATATCCGGACAGGAAGTGCATATATATCGCGCCTCAAACGCAAGCGCACGCAGAGCCTACTCCGCAACCACCCCTCTAATTGCTAATGTACATATTGCATTTACAATTACCGTGATACGACGAATTACCGACTTTATGCAGCTTGATTGACTAATCCTAATTGATGCGTCCGCTGACAGAGAAAATTTTCTGTGATAATTTAAAAAAATGTTGTACAAGGCAGTCCGGTATAGAATTGATCAAGAGATGAAAGAAGAAGAAATTTTGGCAACAAAAAATGAAATATAGAAAAAGAAAATTATGAAGACACAAAAGTTAATCGTTACTGGATTTTGACCTATCGTATTATTCG
>NW_019416392.1:0-778 GCF_000390285.2 Anoplophora glabripennis | reverse complement strand
TCATATTTATTTATTTATTTATTTATTTATTTATTTATTTATCACATTTGGAATGCAAACAGGCTTGCTGCCCAAAACTGCATCCACTAATACAATTGTGAACATAGTGTAAACAAAACAAGAAAAAAACTAACAGGAAATGGATACATCAGTGAAAAAATGTACAAAAATAAGTAAAAAGTTAATTAAAGGAACTGAATATTCCTAATAAATCATTCTGTACAATGGACTATTTAGTACGAGATTGGTATGTTGGGTTGATATGCTAAATAAATTAGTCGTCCTCGTATTTCTAGAAGGAACATGAAAATTCAGTAAATAAATTAAATAGGGACAGTCTAATAAATTATTCAATAATTTAAATAAAATAATAAAATCAGTGTGAATCCTTTTTTGTTCCAGAGGGACGATATTAAATTGTTGTTTAGTAGCTGATATGTCATCAACATTATAAATACCGTTGACCCTGAGATTAAGGTAACAAACAAATCTGTTCTGGACTCTTTCCAATCTTAATTTGTATATGTTACAATTCGGACTCCAAATCACACATGCAAAATTAAGTTTGCTATAAACATAGGCATAGTACAAAGATTTAAGAGACTTTTCGTCTCTAAATTCCCTGCACGTCCTGAAAATGAAACCCAACATTCCATTACATTTTCGACAAACATAATCAATATGGTGACGAAAACTCAACCTACTGTCAAATATAACGCCTAAATCTTTTATTTCTGAGACACGCCGAAGCTCCTCATTATTAATCTGGTAATTAAAG
>NW_019416391.1:622011-624469 GCF_000390285.2 Anoplophora glabripennis | reverse complement strand
TTAAAATTATCTCGCTTATTGTTAGAGATTGACCCAACAAACCATATATGACTGTGCTCGGCAGGGAACGTTCTATTCAAATATATAAAAATATACAGAGTGTTCCATTTAAATTAATGAAGTTTACATCCGCGGTCGTTTTGTTTGAACTTCATTTGTTTTTCTACTACCAATTTCGAAAACTTCATAAAAAATCGTGCAACTTTTGCAGTTTCCATTGTTTTATAACTCTTAAAACAAAAAAGTTAAAGTATTTTTTTACTCTATCGTATGCAGATTGAAATTTCCTTTCAAGCCATATAAGCACTGTTAGAGTTGCCCTTACTATTTTTAGGGATATTTGCAATTTTCTATTTTTTGACACTTTTTCTCGTATCAGACCTGTTGCCAAATTGGCCATGACCAGCGACACTCCAAAACAATTAAAATAACTTGACATTTGTCGTTTAAATTATACTTGAGGATTACTTTAATTTGTTTGTTATTTATGGAAAAAAACAGCAGATTCTTTACATGTTCTTGAAATTACTTTGTCACATTTTCCATAAATAACAAACAAATTAAAATAATCCTCATTAGTATCCTTTAAACAATGCCCAGGCATTTTTATTTAAATTTTCGGCAAAAACTATTCAGGCACAACAATAATTTGACAACTAACTTGACAAATGTCATGTTATTTCAATTGTTTTTGGAGTGTTACTGGTCATGGCCAATTTGATAGCAGGTCTGATACGAGAACAACCTGTCAAAAAAATAGAAAATTGCAAATATATCTTAAAGTAGTAACGGCAACCCCAACAATGCTTATATGGTTAGAAAGGAAATTTCAATCTACATATGACAGAGTAAAATATAGGATGTTCCATTTAAGTTAACAAAGTTATAGCTGTTTGAAGTTATCAAAATGCAACAGCAAAAATGAAACATCTATTATTAAATGTTTTAATTTGTTGGTATACCATAATGTTCTTATCTATGCCCTTTACAGGTACCCAAAAATCCACTTGATAGCCGCTTCTAGCATTTCCACAGACACTTGCATCTGTCAAATTTTTTTCTTAAAAAATTAATATCTCAAAATCTATAACTCCTAGGTATAGGGAATATTTAATAAAGTGACCCCCAAATTTCACGTAGAATCGGAAAATCCAAAAATATATTAGGTGTCCCATTTAAAATAACGAAGTTGGTGTAACCGGAAGTACTAGAGAGTTGGATTTGACCTTCATCGTAAGTTACAAGGGCAAACTAGGGGTAACTTAAAATCAAATGGAATAGATTATTTTTTTATGCCAGCCATCTATAAAGCCCTAAATTTTATGTCGGAATCTGGTACCAAAGATATTTTCCATTATGTCCTTGCAGGTGATTTGAAAGTCAAACTCATTTTTCACAAAAAATAATGGATACGAAGGTTAGAGAATTTAATAGACGTATTCAAAACTGTTAAAATATGTAAATAATTACAATTTGATAATAGTGTTATTCTGGAGACAGATATCTAATCAGCTGTTAGGTTAAATCCAAGGTCACCATCTATTTTTTTCAAGTTCAAATCTGTTTGACCTACAAATGACATGTAAGGACTTACAAGTTATAAAAAATCGGGTGGTCCATGTACTATTTTCAAGTTGACTAGATTTGACCTTGAAACTTAAAACCAAGGGCAAGCCCAAGGTCACTAGCATATTGGATTCTTAATATCCTACAGCTTTTATCTGAAACTTTCTTGATAGCACTCAAGAATCGTGCCTTTTTGTGACACCCGTATGTAAACAACGTTTCTACTTATTACATTTTTTTTTCTAGAGAACACAAGTCTCTGACTGGTACCGCCCGGTACATGAGCATCAACACCCATCTTGGACGTGAACAGTCTCGTCGAGACGACCTTGAAGCGATGGGGCATATGTTCATGTATTTCCTGAGGGGTTCTCTGCCTTGGCAGGGTCTCAAAGCAGATACTTTGAAGGTAAATGTATGACTTAAGATTACTTGTAGATTATATGATAGACACTGGAAGCCTTTGTTATCAAAAGCAATTTCATAGAGGGTACATCAAAGCCGTGCTCTTTATTTAAAGAATGAAAATTGGAACGGCCGACTTTAAAACTTATCTATTTAGGGTAATAATTTTCTATGCACAAAATTTATGAGTGTAGCGAGGCTACAATTTTGATTGTCAATATTTTATGTCAGAAAGGGTGCTTAAAGGTCGAATACGAATATGTATTTCCATTGTATTTTTGTTACAATTAGCAAATATATGGGCGAAGGCGAGGGAGGAATTTTATCGTTTTTGCGGGTATTTTATTAAAGTTAATATAAATTCATTGCGAGCGATATAAAATGAATTCAGCGTTGTTGTTTATTAACGTGAATATCAGGGCATTTAACTTCTAACCTGGATAAAGGAGTAATCCCCCTCAAAATTTTTAATTGATATTTATGAAGC
>NW_019416391.1:584771-621720 GCF_000390285.2 Anoplophora glabripennis | reverse complement strand
ATTGCAACATTCTCAGGACAAAAAAATAGAAAATTGCAAATATATCTTAAAGTAGTAACGGCAACCCCAACAATGCTTATATGGTTAGAAAGGAAATTTCAATCTACATATGACAGAGTAAAATATAGGATGTTCCATTTAAGTTAACAAAGTTATAGCTGTTTGAAGTTATCAAAATGCAACAGCAAAAATGAAACATCTATTATTAAATGTTTTAATTTGTTGGTATACCATAATGTTCTTATCTATGCCCTTTACAGGTACCCAAAAATCCACTTGATAGCCGCTTCTAGCATTTCCACAGACACTTGCATCTGTCAAATTTTTTTCTTAAAAAATTAATATCTCAAAATCTATAACTCCTAGGTATAGGGAATATTTAATAAAGTGACCCCCAAATTTCACGTAGAATCGGAAAATCCAAAAATATATTAGGTGTCCCATTTAAAATAACGAAGTTGGTGTAACCGGAAGTACTAGAGAGTTGGATTTGACCTTCATCGTAAGTTACAAGGGCAAACTAGGGGTAACTTAAAATCAAATGGAATAGATTATTTTTTTATGCCAGCCATCTATAAAGCCCTAAATTTTATGTCGGAATCTGGTACCAAAGATATTTTCCATTATGTCCTTGCAGGTGATTTGAAAGTCAAACTCATTTTTCACAAAAAATAATGGATACGAAGGTTAGAGAATTTAATAGACGTATTCAAAACTGTTAAAATATGTAAATAATTACAATTTGATAATAGTGTTATTCTGGAGACAGATATCTAATCAGCTGTTAGGTTAAATCCAAGGTCACCATCTATTTTTTTCAAGTTCAAATCTGTTTGACCTACAAATGACATGTAAGGACTTACAAGTTATAAAAAATCGGGTGGTCCATGTACTATTTTCAAGTTGACTAGATTTGACCTTGAAACTTAAAACCAAGGTCAAGCCCAAGGTCACTAGCATATTGGATTCTTAATATCCTACAGCTTTTATCTGAAACTTTCTTGATAGCACTCAAGAATCGTGCCTTTTTGTGACACCCGTATGTAAACAACGTTTCTACTTATTACATTTTTTTTTCTAGAGAACACAAGTCTCTGACTGGTACCGCCCGGTACATGAGCATCAACACCCATCTTGGACGTGAACAGTCTCGTCGAGACGACCTTGAAGCGATGGGGCATATGTTCATGTATTTCCTGAGGGGTTCTCTGCCTTGGCAGGGTCTCAAAGCAGATACTTTGAAGGTAAATGTATGACTTAAGATTACTTGTAGATTATATGATAGACACTGGAAGCCTTTGTTATCAAAAGCAATTTCATAGAGGGTACATCAAAGCCGTGCTCTTTATTTAAAGAATGAAAATTGGAACGGCCGACTTTAAAACTTATCTATTTAGGGTAATAATTTTCTATGCACAAAATTTATGAGTGTAGCGAGGCTACAATTTTGATTGTCAATATTTTATGTCAGAAAGGGTGCTTAAAGGTCGAATACGAATATGTATTTCCATTGTATTTTTGTTACAATTAGCAAATATATGGGCGAAGGCGAGGGAGGAATTTTATCGTTTTTGCGGGTATTTTATTAAAGTTAATATAAATTCATTGCGAGCGATATAAAATGAATTCAGCGTTGTTGTTTATTAACGTGAATATCAGGGCATTTAACTTCTGACCTGGATAAAGGAGTAATCCCCCTCAAAATTTTTAATTGATATTTATGAAGCAGCAAGAGAATTTCTTTATTAATATCTTTCCCTAGCTTGTTCTGTAGGATCCTACAAGGTGTATTTAACAACTGTAACAGAAGATCAATTAAGAACAAGTAAATTTATTATTTTTCCATCTTCGTTAGACAAAAACAAAGATTTATATGCCTTTCTTTTTTATTAATATACCGCCGGATGTTCGAAATGTGTATTGATTTAGCAATACATGGAAAATATACTACGCTAAATTTGGGGCGGGATATTAAAAAAAAGTCCATTTGGAATTGCAGTAAAATGTTTAAAAATTAACCGATTTCATCACAACCTGCGTCAGGTTGTAGGGAAGTTCCATCAATATCCATCAGTTACAACTGTTTGTATCAATATGATAAATAGTTCTTATACAGGGTGAGAAAGAAAAGAAAATTTTGTAGAATTTCACGTTAGGTCAGGGTGGGCCACCAGTAACGCCTCGGTCGCTAGTGACCAAACGACAAATGTTACAGAAACCTGTTTAGGTGGGTATGTGTAGGTTGATTACGGCTATATTTTAAAAATATTTTGAGGTATACATTGTGCCCAGGAAAAGCATACCATATCAAAGTTACGTTTTTTTAAATGGAACACCCTGTATTTTACTGCATTTTTGAAAGCACCGTAGAAAATAGGTGAGCTTTATTAAAGGTTCTGCATACCCAGGGCTTATAGTTTGTGAGATATTTCAATTTTAGTGAAAATGCAAGCATAGCGTTGAAATTTAATAATACCAATAAAAAAATAATTTTAAAGAAGCAGCTTTGGAGGGTCTATTTTAGATGCTTGAAGTTATAAATTGTTACATTTGTCGTCACTTAGTATTATACAGGGTGTTCAAAAAACTGCTGAATACTTCTCTCAACTTTAAACAGCAATAACTTGATTATTTTAAATGGAACACCCAGTATATTTTTACTTTGGGAGTTGGGAAATTTAAAACTCTTTCAAACTGTGTATAGGTTCCCTATAGCTATCTCTAACGGTATTGGAGATATTTGTGCCGTTTCGTTTTTTATCGATTTTTTTGTAAGATGTATCCACGTGTCTTTATCGAGGTCTTTGCTGAATTGATTTGGGTTATTCTTAATGATGTCTCTTTAAATATATTGAGAAAAATGAGGATGCAATTAGATGGCGCACCTGCAAATTTTTCATATTCAGGGGGAAATTATTTATATCGAAAATTTAGTAATAAATGGATATGTAGGAATGGTGTATGTCAGTGGCCACGTAGGTGTCCAGACCTCACCGTAATAGACTTCTTTGTTGCGAGCGAAAAATCTTGTATACAATGTTCCACCTATTATTTGCGATGATATTGGAGGGAAGGATTAGAGATGCATTTGCGTGAGAATATCATTTGAAGATAGAATAAGATGCTGTATTCAGGAGAATGGTTATCAATTCGAACATCAATTAAAATTTTACTTTGTTTTTTCTAAAAATAAAAGTTTCTTTTTTCATTATCATGAAAATAATCAAAAAAGTTTTTTAATAAAAAAATTATTTTATAAGCCGAATAATTATAAAAAGTTATTAATTTTGTATACATATGTTTGTAGTAAGTAACTGAATTATTTATGAACATGAAAAATATTTATTAAAGAAAATTTTACTTTTAGAAGAAACAAAGAAAAATTTTAATAGATGTTTGAATTGATAACCATTCTCTTGAATATAGCATCTTATTCTATCTTCAAATGATATTCTCACATTCCTTAGAATATTTGGGGTGATTGTGGCAAATGCATATCTAATCCTTTCCTTCATATCATCGCAAGTAGTAGGTGGAACACTGTGTACAAGATATATTTTTATACAGCCCGAAACAAAGAAGTCCATTACGAGAGGTTTGGACACCTGTGGTAGCCACTGACATGAACCATTCTTACCTACTCATTTATTACTTAATTATCGATTTATATAATTTCTCACTGAATATGAAAAATGTGCAGGTGTGCCATGTATTTGCATTCACATTTTTCTCCTTATATTTACAGAGACGTCATCAAGAAGAACCCAAACCAATTCAGTAAAGACCTCGATAGAGACACGTGGATACATCTTACAAAAAAAATCGATAAAAAACGAAACGGCACAAATATCTCCAATACCGTTGGAGATAGGTATAGGAAACCTATATACAGTTTGAAAGAGTTTTAAATTTCCTAACTCTCAAAGTAAAAATATACTGGGTGTTCCATTTAAAATAACCAAGTTATTGCTGTTTAAAGTTGAGAGAAGTATTCAGCAGTTTTTTGAACACCCTGTATAATACTAAGTGACGACAAATATAACAATTTATAACTTCAAGGATCTAAAATAGACCCTCCAAAGCTGCTTCCTTAAAATTATTTTTTTATTGCTAATATTAAATTTCTACGCTATGCCTGCATTTTCACTAAAATTGAAATATCTCACAAACTGTAAGTCCTAGGTATGCAGAACCTTTAATAAAGTTCACCTATTTTTTTACGGTGCTTTCAAAAATGCAGTAAAATACAGGGTGTTCCATTTAAAAAAACATAACTTTGATATGGTACGCTTTTCCTGGACACCCTGTATATCTCAAAATATTTTTAAAATGTAGCCGTAATCAACCTACACATACCCACCTAAACAGGTTTCTGTAACATTTGCCGTTTGGTCACTAGCGACCGAGGCGTTACTGGTGGCCCACCCTGTATATGGGTTTTTTTTAATTTTATAACTTATACGCAGCTTGCCAGTTTTTTTTGCTCACATTCATGTATGGCAAGTGACATTTTTTATTAGTAATCAGTGGTAGCGAATAATTCAAAAGAAAACACTTATTTTTATTTGTCGACGTTTCGTCAATATGTGTATGTATTGCAACATTCTCAGGACAACTAGAAACTGAATCTAGATATCTCTCAAAACGGGCTGAAAACATCAGTTTTTTTGTTGTCTCGAGGATGTCACAATAAACGACGAAACGTCCACCACAGAAAATGTGTTTCTCTTTTTGATTGATTTTACTCTATTACCTACTATTGACTGCTAATAATTCAAAAAATCAAATCTGCTAGTAACATTAATTAGCATTTTTATATTTTATTTATTTATTAGTTGAATTAAAAAATAAGTACCTGAAGAAGCAGAAAGAACACTTTATTTTAAGAACAAATGACAAAAACTTGAAAAACGAATACCACTAATAACTTATTAATTAATAATTGGAAGACCTCGTTCTAACTGTACAAGTTTTTGGTTATTGATCGGTGAAATTGCTGTGGTTAATTTGCAATTGAAATATCCTTTCTTTGGAATGCATTTGTCAATAATATTTAATTTTGAAGAAACAGCCGGCTAATTCAAAAAAATTATTAACCATATTCACTCTGTGAAATCTGGTGATATTATCCAAAGTCAGGATAAAGTTTTATTTTGTATATAAAATTGTTGCTTATAGCTAATGTTTTACTCGTCGGCATTCCTCCCAAAATAACGAGTTGTATTCGAAAATAATTTATCTTAATACCACTCCAAACAATAACAGAACCAGAATGAACATGTTTTGCCATTCTTCGTCTTTATATTTTTCTCCACGTGCATCGCCGCCTTCGTCATTCTCGAATTCTGTTGCTGTAGGAGTACAAAAAACATCTTCATTTGTTTGTAGGTGAACAGTGATCTCAGAATTTAACAATTTTGATGATCCAAACCGAATTTGAGATGTTCTCTCGTCTATTTTTGATGTCTACCTGAGACCTGCCTTGTTAAATATTACTGACAATACTTGTGTGTATATGTTCAAAAGAAATTCTCATCGAATCATAACGATACTTATGAGTTTTTCCCTTAAGAATTTTCTCACTATAACTCTATCTTCAACTTCTGTAGTCATTCTTCTCTTTTCATCATGACCATAGTCAAAAGAATTAGTTCCGTGACCACTTAACTGATCTATTGCTTTGACTGGTTGATTCATTGACTAACTGGGTAGTTTTTTATTTTAAAAATTATTTTAGAACTACTTTACAGGGTGCTGACCAAGTATGTTGATACATTTTATGGGATGATTCTTTGAGTGGTTTTAAACCAAAAGGTTAGGGCTATTCGTCTGTAGAATCATCAGACATGGACCTGTCTTGAGCGTATTCGCCCTCGACATTATGCCAGTAGAATTAAATAGTAGTAAAATTAAAATGTACATACTTTGTTGGTTATATCTCACCCACACTCGAGCGTACTTTGTACATGTTGTTGTACATTAAAGTATTCATTTTAGGAACGGTACCAGAAGATAGGTGAAACCAAGAGAACGACTCCCATCGAAGCGTTGTGCGAGGGTCATCCTGAAGAATTGGCGACCTATTTAAAATATGTTCGTAAGCTAGATTTCACTGAAACGCCCGATTATGAATATCTCAGGAAACTGTTTAAGGACTTGTACGTCAAGAAAGGGTATGCCGAGGACGGAATATTTGACTGGACAGGTAAAAACGTCAATTAGTTTACAATTATTTGACACAACTTATCAGCCGTTATTATTTTAATACAGGGTGTCCGTGTTTAAACTTGGAAATGAGCATTACCATGAGTTACTTTAATTGCCCAAATTTCATTGTTGTCATGGTAACGACTTAGAAAGTTATAATTGGAATTTGTTTTTCAAACTTCTTTCTTTGAAGGCGAATAACTCCACAACGAAGCCCGATAGGAAAATTTTTTTTATGAAATACTACATCTATTTTGACCTTCCCTCTTTACCCCTTCATTTTTAACATGACCTTTCCGGACACTCTGTATATGTCGTTGTTTAATATCCGTTGTGGTGACATTAGTGTTACCTACCATAAAATATTGCCAATATACTTTTAAATTAGTTTATTATGCCTATAATTACTAAACAATAAAATGCATCTGGTTGAAAATGTCAGCTGTGAAAACTGATTATATTAATTTCAGCATGCGATTATTTTATAATCATTTTAGTAGATAATTGCTTTTTTGATTTATATAGCTAAACACGTTTTTCCATATAATAGGTGATTTATAAAGTATGTATGTAAATTATTAGCTCACATAAAATAAAAAAGTAGGTTTTAGAATTATATTGGTCATGTTCATATATAATGTTCATACAGCATAGGGCTGATTGTCAAATTTATTAAATTGTCCTTTTGAACATTAAATTTTTAAAAATATCTGCAAATTTAGAACCCTCTTATATGAAAATAAACTTCCACTGACTTTTTACTTGACACATTTTTCACTAATTAAGTTCCTGTAGTCATAATACAGGGTGTATTCAAATAAGGAGCGCCATCCAACAACCACCAAATTTACATGTAAGAAGAAAGGATATACATATTTTCAAAACTGTTTATAATTCATATGTGCTTGCTTCATTTGTTAATTACAAAACTGTGTCACAATTGAATTCTCTGATTTACATTTACTACACAATACATAAGACAAGGTTTTAGGTAATATCAATTTACAGCAAAAGGGTTTTCTAGAGTACTTTTTATTAATTTTAATTAATTGAGTGAATAATTCAACAAAACCATGATAATTTTGTCTAATGGAGCAGAGAATATTTTGGAAGAGATTCCAGTCATCATAATAGCATGTTCCTGGAGTTGAACTGAATTTTATATGCCTTGACTATGTCAAATTTGAACACATATGGTTTAGCAGTTACAAAAAAATAATCTGAATTCATATACTCTATCCTCAAGATTATGTATCTTGGAGCATTTGTGCTCTTTCATTTAAACACGCATAGAAATATATTTTAATAGAAAATTTATGTTAATAAGCATTTATCTTCTTTTTTTTAGATCGCGTGTCCTGGATCAACACCGATGAAAGAAGAGAGTCTTTTAAAGCTGAAACCAAACTAAAATAAGTATTATTAATAATACATTAGCTTGTTTCTTAGGAATTTTCAAGACGTGATGTGTAATGTACTGTTAAATTTGTTAAATTACTTAAATACATTTTGACATTTTTAACAAATGTGTTGTCTAGTTTTGTCCATGTTACTGTCACTATCTTATAAAAAAAACATCTGTCTCTTGGCTTACAGGAAAACAAGTTGGTTGTAACAAAAATACATCTTGGAGCTTAAATTACTTGAAGTATTTTCTTGTAAAAAAAAATATTCATAAATATTTGTCTAATCTAAATTTGAGAGTGAATTTGCTAAATTTAAAAAATATATAATTCCGTAAAAGTAAGGTCGTGGTTCATGCTTTTATACCAAGTATTATTTCTTTAATTTTTTTCTCATTAAAAACTCTCTTTTTGTATAAACAAAATCAGCCAGATTATGCCTTCTTTGCAATACGGTTCTACAATTTAGCTTTATTTTTTGTTTTATCCGAAAAACGTAACCCGGCAGGAAAAAATGTATTTGTTCTTTAAAATTGAATTCTGTTTCAGATTTTTATTTTTCGCCTCCTGGTATAAAATTCGGCATGCTTTTCTATTATAAATTCTAAATTAAAAACCATCTGCTAATAACAGAAAAATTTAACTTTTTATATAACTCAACAGATGGGGCAAGAGTATTTTATATCGATCACGTTTTATTCGTTAAATATATTCATTGCAAAATAAATATGGTCCAATAATACTAGTTAAAATCTCACTAATATTCCAAACCATCAGAAATTTAATTAGTAGATAATCTTGGTAAATTGTATTATGTAAATATTTCGTTTGAATTTGAATAAAGTGCACGCTTATAATTCGAGTACGGTTACTATAATTGAGTTGGGAGAGGGAGGCTAGCCGAGTCAACAGCAAAAAGTGAGGATATGGATGTTGATATCGGCAAAAAATATTGATAAATTCATATGAGTATTTGAAAAATATATGAGTACCTCTTATTGCGTTTTTAATATACGTTATACGTATATACAGGTGTGGTGTGTGTAATCTATAAAAATCAAATTACAGCTTCTTAACCATATTTGTAATAGAAAAGTCTTATACGCAAAAGTTCTAGTTTTGCTTTTTTTTTCGTAAATTAAAGTTCAACTATGAATCAAAATATTTTCTCTGGAACGGTCCTGTCCGTGTGCTGTACGAAAAATACTTCTCAATTTTTGGAGAATTTTTCAATGCAAAAGTACAAATTTAGAAAAATAGATATTTAAAAAAAAACTGATATTTTCTTATTATAATAATTAATAGTAATTACTATCTTAAATGCACTGTTGTTACTGCAAGAATTCGCAAACAAAACCACATCCGTAAGCATCTGTAGTTGCCAACTGCGTGCACTAAACAAACTACATTAAAATATGGAACAAAATGAAATAAAACTTACCATTTCTAGAGAAAGTTTTAAAATAAATCCCTATTAGGGCGGATACAGGCATGGCACCGACGCACCCAATTTTGGCGAATATTTTCCCAAATTCCAGGTATTCCCCTAATTGTGTCAGTAATTTCAAGTATACGGTTTCGCAATTCTTCCACCGTAGTAATTGGAGTATTGTAAACCAATGACTTCAACTGCCTCCAAAGATAAAAATCCTTTGGAGTCAGATCGGGTGACAGAGGTGGCCACGGCACAAGACCAAAGCGTCCAATCTATCGCTGAGGAAACATTTCATTCAAGAGTGTCGTTACTTCTCGAGTACCGTGTGGAGGAGCCCCATTTTGAAGATAAAACATGCGTGCCCGAACTTGTATTGCCACATCGTCCAATAATTCAGGCAACTGGTTCTCCAAAAAGTCAGCATATGTTAGTCCATTTAGTCATCCTTCAAAGGAATAGGGACCCACAAGTACATCGCCTATTATGCTAGCCCAAACATTTACCGAGAACCGATGCTGAAAATGAGTTTCCCTAATCGCGTGAGAATTTTCATCGGCCCATATATGCATATTATGGAATATTCACTTCATCACGGGTAAATGTCGTCTCATCTGTTACACAAACATAAACAGGAAAGTCTACTTGATTGGCACATTGCCGTAAAAACCATCTGCAAAAACGCATTCGTTGATCAAAATCTAGAGGTAAAATCTGTTGAAATGATTGCAGATGATAGGGGTGCAACAGCTGGCACCTTAAGATGAGATGTACGGTACGAGATGAGGTTCCTACTTGCTGTGCGAGTCGTTGAGTACTAATTGTAGGGTCTTCGTCAAGATTTTCCAACACTGCATCTTCAACATTAAGGTTCACTTGCTGACCACGTCCTTCTCCTTGAGGAATAACACTTCCCGTATCTCGCAGCTGCTGAACGAACTATATGATTGTATTTGCACATGGGGGGGTGACGTTGTGGCCATCGTTCCCGGTACAACCTAGTCGCCGCGAGCGCATTTTCTCAGGCTGCACCATACACTAACACCATATCGACACGTTCGGAAATAGTAAATGCATTGTTTTCTCGGTTCATTGTAAAACTAGTTTATGCACAAACTAAAAAATTAAGCAAAGTAAGTAATAAGAATCTCATATTTAATGTAATCGGCACGCTATTCCTATTTTTTACTTCTTTATAAAATTACACCGTCACTATCGTGGAATTACAAAATAAAAACTTTTGTCTTGAATCTTTCACTTTTTAACATTGATGGTCGATGGACGATGCTTAATATTTAATAATTAAGTGAGTAATGAATTCATTACAAATACAAATTCAGTTGACTGAACAAATTTTTTGACGATGTAACCTAACTCTTTTAGTATTATTAGTAGATTATACCGACCTAAATTAAAAAGGCGGTTTTCCACTAAACGAACAAAACAAAACCAAAACACAAACTTGTGTCGAATAAAACAGAACTGTAATTTTTCGCAAATTTTTTGAAGACTGGCCTGTTTTGCGATAGTTGGAGTTTTGTTTTTCGGGTCCCGCTCGAAAGCGGTCACATCAAAAGGTTTTTAAGGATACTTGGCTAGTATACAAACTAACTAACTAACCAAGTAAATACTTCAACCGTACATATGTATATACACTTACTTTTTTTCCAAGGACTTCAGTATAAACCAGCCATAACTAAGAATAAAAACATATTCTCTAAACATGTTGGTTGGTTATTGGAAAAATGTGTTCCGACTTCTTTGCGACAACCAGTGGAAAATGACCGAAAAGAAAAACAAAACTCGAACAAAATGTAGCCCGCTGATGGAAACAAGAGTTTTAGGTTTGTTTCAGTTTTGTTATTATTTTTCAGGTTCTAGAAAACCCAAACAGGACATAAACTCAACTGTCTTTTTAGTGGAAAACCGCCATAAGGTTGCATCTCGGGTCGCATAAAAACATTTCCAAAGTTTTTAATAAATAACACAGGGTCGGCCTTCATTTTCGTTGAATAAATGACCTTTAATTTACAAAAAAAAAACTCGAAGAAGTTTTCTATTACAAATATAACAAGAAAGCTGTAGTTCAATTTTTATAGATTATACACGCCACACCCTGTATTATTAAAAATGTATTCCATAACTAACTTTATCTTTGTCACTGTTATGGTTTTAGAGGGATAAAGAATATTATATACCTATAGATCACTACGAGCTAATTTTCGTAAACCTCTAATACAAAAGTAGGTATACCATGGAAGTGGAATTGGCTATGAATTACCTCAAAATCTCTGAAAATTAAAAAAATGTCGCATTGGAAAGTTAGACTTTAACCTTTACTCTAAAAATTAGTATTGGATGTTATATTTCAGTTGATACCTTGTTACAATTACAAAACTTGCTATTGTCTCCCTTGCTATTGTCCTCACATTTAAAAAAAACATTAAATAGGTTGTATTGCAGTAACAACGTAAGTATCTAATGAAGTAAATGATTAAATTCTTAGAGTTTGTTCATTTTCTCTTCTGATGGGACGTATCTAGAGTATAATATGACAGCAACAAGCTTACGTATTATAGTTTTGAGCCAATGATCCCCACGTGTGGTAAAGTGGAGATAAACTTGGAATGACGAACTATACACGGCTTACCAACCGGATTATATGCTTCCGTCATTGTTAGATCCATAAACCGTGCTTTGCTGGAGCTAGAGTCTCAATTATAACGGCAAAATATACGTTTTCATTATACTTCATGCCAAACATGGCGAGACGCGGAAAAAAATAAAGTAAGTACTAATGATGGAATTAATACTTTTCAACGAAATATTATTTTTAAATAACAGTATTCTGTTGTAAGCTGATTTAAAGTATTATTTTTTTTTTAATGTAGAAAATGGAAGTTAATCAAGATTCATACCTTTCTAATATCTTTATTTACTAAAGTATTTTAATGAAAAATTGTGTATTTATTAACCAGATGTCTTTTTTGAATCTTTATACTGGATAATCCACAAAACTGATCCAATTACCAACAGAACGAAACATTCCTTAGGTACCTTTTTTCCATTTCTACATTTTGTACTGAAGTCTGCAATATTTTTATGAAAATCTTATACCCTGCTAACCAGATGTTTTTTGCAATTTATGTACTGGGTGTTTCATAAAACTGACACAGGTGGACTAGGTTTTTCCTTATTCATTTTGTTTATTTTTTTTAATATTTTGAAGGAAAGTTGTATATTTACTGACCACTCGTTTTTTCAAAATCCATATACTAGATGTTCCACAGAATTGACCCAAGTTCGAATTACGGGCAATTTTTTTTCTTTTCACTTTTAACTTTGTCTTTATTTACTACAGTCTTAATGAAAAATTGTATATTTATTAACCAGATATCTTTTTTGAATCTTTATACTGGATAATCCACAAAACTGATCCAATTACCAACAGAACGAAACCTTCCTTAGGTACCTTTTTCCATTTCTACATTTTGTACTGAAGTCTGCAATATTTTTATGAAAAATCTTATACCATACTAACCAACAACATTTTAACATCGTGATATGATATTTATGATATTTGTAGTTGATAGCTACAACTTTATTATTTGTAATATGTTTCTAAACTTGAAAACCGGAATGTTGCATTGATTGGCGGCTGATCATTTATTTAAAAAGGTCCTCAACAGTGGCATTTGCACGCCACTAAATTTTCTATTTCAACTGAAACTATACCAGATAATAGAGGTACAAGATATTATTCATCTTGTAGAATTAGAAAATAATACCTATTAGATTGTCCGATATAAGCAAAACTAAGTTTTTTTAATTCATCTATCTTGAAAATTAGGCATCTATCGACAAATTTATTAATATATAATAATAAATTGCTCCAACGCTGCATAAAAAAATTGTCTTGAGACATATTTAAAAATATATTTAGAAAAAAATGAACACAAACAATTTTTTAATGAAATACCTTCCTCAAAAACGGAGGACAGGGAGCACAAGAAATTAATCCTATTACCCCAAAAATAAATAGGGTCCTTAACTTCCAATTACTTCTTTTCGCCCGTAATCTGCTTAAACGTATTTCATGGAGAGGCAGCTCATTTTGTAAGGATAATATCATTCCTTAATTTTGACAAGTACTTTTTTTATGTTTGTTGTTGAAACCGCAAAATTTTGTGAAATCAGCTTGAAAAATGTGTAACAAAATGATTAATAACTAATTCTTTTAAAACATACTTAACTAATAGGTCAATATTTAGCCGAAAACACTTATTAAAGCTGTCTACATGAGAAGAAAATACATATTTATTTCGACAAGATTATGTTTTTCTTCAAACCCTTTATCTTTGTCGAAGCAATGACAATATTCTATACAGGTGTAACTCAGTTGCATTTTAATTTTTAAAAAAGTAACCCTAGTTAATTTCAAGGAAAAGAGTTCGTCTAACCCATAGACCTAGTAAACTATGGACTGGCCCTAGAAAGAGCTCAATCGCGCTGATGTGTGCAAGGCAGATGAAGCTAGTGCAGGCAAAAACCGGTAAAACAAATAATGGTACGCGGGTATAACGGTACAAAATACCGTAAACAAACCTTAGAGTAAAAATCATGTAAAAGATTTCTTAAATTTTTGTGTCTGATTTAGTGTATGTAAAATATTTGTGAAAACTAAATATGGTGCAATCGTGTTCAGCGATCAATTGCGTAAAGGGGTAAAAGAGGTTCTGATGGTACCAACAAGTTTAATACTTTTTACATTTTTCTAGAAGTAATGACCAAGTACAGTTGTACATATTTAATTATATTATTTCCCCCATCCTCAGAATTATTACATTTTGACGTCAAAATGTTGCTTGCCCCCTTAAAATTATTTTTAACATCAAACTAAATACAAATAAATAAATAGTTTCAACTGAATTATGCTTATAATATGCTTCAGCAAAACTTGTCTTTAAATAATATGTTGAAAAAGAAAGCATCGATAGTTTTGCAAAAAAAGATAATATGAACTATTTAAAACAACGACTACAGAAGAGCTTGCAGTAATTTTAACTGATCGAGCTTATGATATGAGGAAAATAAATGAAGAAATACATAAAGAAGGCATTATAAAAACTATTTGGAAAATTGTAACTATTAATATTTTTAAATATGTATAATAAAATATCTTTGACTTTAAATTTCTAATTATTACATTTCTCCATTAATATCTCTAATTTGTACAGAAATTCCATATAAGTAAATAGTGCTTATGCTCTTATTCATTAATAATAATTGAAGTTACTTCAGTTTGAGTTAAGATAAAGAATTCTTAATACCATAACTGTAGTTTTACTCACAGAATTAATATATCTACACATTTTTAATGGGATTTTTTGTCTTTTATTCTCTTTATATTATTTTTATAAAGTCTTTGTAGATCAGAAATTCGTCGATTATCCTTCTACTATGCATCTGAATATAATTAAAAACCTAATCAATAATTTTTAACTTGACCATACTTTTAGTGTAGCCACCACACATAAAAGTAGTTAAAATTAATTTAATTTCAAGCTGGAATACGGCCCAACCGAAAAAAGGGGTAAGGAATCGAGTATAGCTAGCTGATTAGTTGAATTAAATGTAGTACGTTACAGTCGAAATTAAGCCCGCACTAGCTGTATCTCTCTCGCACACGTCTGTGCGATTGCCGTTTATACAGGGTGATTCATTAACAATGGGAAAGTCGACAGCTGAAAATACTACACGTGAAATGGTGACCATTGGTGCAAACATGCCTTATCCGAAAGTTGATAGTTTCGGAAATACAGGGTGGTGAAAGTTAAAATTTTAAATAGTTTTTTTTTCGATTATTCTGAAAATATGTAGTTTAGGAACTTGAAATTTTGTGAAACTATATTTTTTTAGGCGACGAATAAGATGCGGGTTGTAATTTCAGCATTGCTCATAGAGGGCGCCACTTACGACCAATTTTACCGAAAATTTAGTTAATAAATTTTTACCCTGTATATTTAACATGAAACTTGATTCAAAACCTGAAAGAGCTATCATTTTTCCATTAATTATGTACTCTTGTTTCATTTCGGTATCTCGATCCGTTTTCGAGAAAAATCGATTTAACGAACACTATGTTTTGATAATATGAGAAATTAAAAGCGAAACAAACCAAGTGTTTCTTCGTGTTATTACAACAATTAACAATAAAACAAATAAAATACGTAATTATGATTTAAAGTAATTGTTCGAAGAATCCACCGTTGACACTGATACACTTTACACGTTTTCTGAGAGATCTTCGAGTTTGAAACAACATATTGGGATTGCGTCTGACTTCGTTGGCAGCGATTTGTATTCTTTGCCACAACTCTTCACACGAGCCAATAGATTCTTTGTAAACTATATCTTTCATTCGAGACCAAATAGAAAAATCAAGAGGATTGAAGTCCGGACTTCTGGATGGCCAAGCAAAAATGCTTACATGGCCAATCCAGCGATTTGGAAAAACTGCATCTAAATATGCACGCACTGGCCAAGAAAAATGCGGTGGAGCTCCGTCGTGCATGAACCACATGTCTCTTCTTAAATAAAGTGGAACTTCTTCAAGCCGTGGAAGCATTTTTACTTGGCCACCCAGAAGTCCGGACTTCAATCCTCTTCATTTTTCTATTTGGAAGAATCTATTGGTTCGTGTGAAGAGTTGTGGCAAAGAATACAAATCGCTGCCAACGAAGTCAAACGCAATCCCAATATGTTGTTTCAAACTCGAAGATCTCTCAGAAAACGTTGTGTAAAGTGTGTAAATGTCAACGGTGGATTCTTCGAACACTGACTTTAAATCATTATTACGAATTTCATTTGTTTTATTGTTAATTGTTGTAATAACACGAAGAAACACTTTGTTTTTTTTTCGTTTTTAATTTCTCGTATTATTAAAACAGAGTGTTCGTTAAATCGATTTTTCTCGAAAACGAATCGAGATACCGAAATGAAACAAGAATACTCAATTAATGGAAAAATGATTGCTCTTTTAGGTTTTGAATCAAGTTTCATGTTAGACATACAGGGTAAAAAGTTATTAACTAAATTTTCGGTAAAATTGGTTGTAAGTGGCGCCCTCTATGAGCAATGCTAAAATTACAACACGCATCTTATTCGTCGCCTAAAAAAATATAGTTTTACAAACTTTCAAGTTCCTAACCTACATATTTTCAGAATAATCGCAAAAAACTATTTAAAATCTTAACTTTCAACATCCTGTATTTCCGAAATTATCAACTTTCGGATAAGGCATGTTTGCGCCAATAGTCACCATTTCACGTGTAGTATCTTCAGCTTTTCATTTTCCCATTATTAATTCTGTACTTATAATACTCTGTATAGGCAAAATGACAGTTGGGCGAGTCCAGTAGTTTATAAGGTCTATGGTTTAACTACATGTTCATAAACACTTAACTTTCGACGTTGTTAAAAGTTTCAAACGTCACATATATTTGAGTACTTATGTATTTGAGTAGGCTGTGGTAAATCCCCTTAGGAAATACTCCTAAATTATAACTAAAATAACTGCTTGGTGGCGCGTGAACCACACATTGGTGTATTCGGAAGTAGAATTTAATGTGTCCAAAGGTACATAATTCACCATAACTCCCTGGTTTTGGTGTATATCTTGGGGAGAAGGCAAAGAATAATTTACATAACTCAGATGTAAATAGAAAATTATGCAAACAAGGAAGAAATATTTGTACGGCTGTTCGCATTATTTATATTAATGGAATTTATGGAGGAGGGTCTTCCCTCAGGTTTATGTGCCCTGTGTAGGATTATGCAGTTTAAATTAAAGTGAAATGAAAAAAAAGTAATCTAAAACGCTTTTAAAATATATTTGTATGTAGGTATATTATGTAATTAGCTAAGAAAAATATGAATTCAGACACTCTGTATCTTATTTTTTATAAGATTCGTTAAATAAGTAGTTAAAAACATCCATAAAATAAAAAAACTCAGTGACGTACACATAACCATATCCTAGATTTAATTAGATAAAAAAAACAACAATCTTCTGATTGCTTTACAGAGTGTTAGTGATATACTATGTGAAACTTTATTTAATTTATTTTACGCTACATTGCAAATAAAACAGTTTATATAAACATGTGCCTGGATACGCTTCGTTTTCCAGAAGCAAAAAAAATATTACATTTATTTAAATGCCTCTTAAGATGCTTAACGTAGATTGATGAAACTTGAGCCAACGACTTAACTAAGCAAAAATTTGCTTAGTTAGTACACAAATCTGCTAGCCAGTGGCGGAGTTAAAAAGAGGCACTGTCAATAAAAACTTTAGAATTTATAACCAAATATTTTTAAAAATAAATAATTACATTTATAATTTTAAAGAAAGTTATTATTTAAAATTTAAAATAAGCTGAAGACATACCTCAATGAATCAAAAAATAGATCCAAATCTTTTAGTCTCACAAAAAAATTACAGAATTTTTTTAGAAATATTTTAAATACGATATAACCGTAGGTCAAAAAAATGTTTGTCATAATATTTTTTCACCAATGTTTTTTTTTCAGCTTTTCATAACTTACTGTATTGCTAACAAAAAATTCTTATAATTTTTTTTGTGACATGAGAAATATTGTTACTAAGTTATTTTCAATTTACTAAAGTATATCATCGTCCCAAATTTCAACAATGTACAAGTATGAGATATTTGAATAAACTTGATATTACATTTTATTTCAACATCTTATACTTGGGAAAACTAAACGATTAGGGATACATATTTATAGGAACTTTTCTTTTTGATTTGTGTATCCAACATTAAAACGTGGCAGAATATTCGTTAACACTCTGTATATTAAACCTTCAAATTAAACATAAAAAATATGTGCAAAGGCATTATTTATATTTTTAATGCTATTAATATCAATGTCTTTTTTTTTGAAAATTTATAAATATTGAACTATTGAATATTGAACTTCAATCACCATATTCTAAACAACCCAGTCATGATCAAGTAATACACCGAGATTAATAATAGACATTAATATAGTCATGTTTGATTTGAAACCAAATGTGTATTGACAATCTGGAAAGGACGTCGTGACGTTTCCTGAACCTTGTGTTTGCAGGATTGATGGCAAATATCCTTCTATTGGTTTTCCTCGATAGAACAGATCTATTTGTCTGTCACTAATAAATGCAGGAGGTTTGTAAGTAGTTGTTATCGATTGCTTACAGATATAACAAATAACACTTTAATTACATATATGGGTTTAAAACATTTTTGTTAATTTATTTTATACCTATTTGCTACAAAAAAGAAAAGACCATAAGGATAACAAAATATTTACTTTCGCATAAATTGTCTTCGTGCAATCTTGTGCAAAACGTAACTAGACATCTTTTAAGTTTTAGAGATAGCAATAAAATTTTATTATATTATAAAGAACATATTATAGTGGGTTCTATAAATCTAAATGACTTTCAAGAAGTCTACATACCCATTTCTTTCAGAAAACCAAGAGTTTTTTACTTATATTTCGCAGTTATGCTTGACCTATCATAACGATATTCTTAAAGAAACGCACATAATAATGAAATACGTCCTGAGGCTTTTTCTGCCGTATCGAAATTATTACGGTAAAATGTAAGTATGCCAGACGGCCCTGAGGATTACATTTAGGATTACAGGAATAGAATAATGGTCCCATATTTTTTCCGAACAAATCCCCTTGGTATTACGTTTGACCTGAAATATAATTGTTATATGCCATGTGATATTTAATTTAGTGGCAGAGAATGTAGTTAGAGTGTTAGATGTCTAAATTCTTTGGGCAATTAAGGCAAAATCAACACAGTGACGTTACAATTGGGACTTCACTCGAACAGAACTTAATTAAATACAATACTTTTTGAAAAGTATCACAGTTGGCGTTGTGCAAGTAAAAAATAATAAACCTTGTCTCTCTATAGTTAAAATTTAGGGCTTAATTGGATCACGTCATAGTTATCTACCAGTATTTAACTAAATTAGTACTGTTAATCAGTACTGTTCAGAGTGTACAGAAATTATGAACTAAAAAATAACAGTACAAGTTCCTATGATACTTTTTCGTATACTCAGTATTAAAGTAATTACATGATCTCAAAATTATCCACACTTTGATATAACTTTCTTTCATTTATTGACAAGAAACTACACCTATACTATAAAACTATAACTATTGAAATGAACACACTGTATTTCAGGACACGACACAGAATAATAATATAGAAAAAAATCTTGAAATTATAACGTAGACTATAAGAAAGACATAAATTACTTTTAAAGTAAAATAAAATCCCATTTCATAGTTATTTCATATCAAAATTATAAAATTATCATTTAAAATTTAACTAATACATTTTAATAGAGAAGCATGTCAAAAAAAAGATAAAGTTTAGAATCGAAGTGGAAGCATGAAAGCATAAGAAAGATGCCACAGAAAGGTCAATTTAACAATTTTACAATTAAATAAACGTTAAATAAATTAATACAAAAGAAAATTCAAATATTAGTGTATCAGAAAAACACGTAGGCTAGAAGTTTATTATAAAAATTGTCATTCAGAATTCCGTATAGAAATTTCTTGTTAACTAGTTTTAAAACGTAAATTTACTACGCAGTTACAAAATACAAATTACGCCGTAATTTATTAAAAATAAAATCACATTGCAATATGTTGGAGAGAAAGTGCGCAGTAAGAAAACAATATCTCATGGATACAAGTGACCAATCAAAAAAGGACAAATCAGAAAATTTACCTTCTAACGGAAAACAACACAGCATCGTTGCGAAGTAAACAAGTTGGAAGAGAAACTAGTTGGTCCAAGACACAGGTTAGGGGTGCATGTTATCCTGCAGCTCCCCAAATAACATCGTAGAAAACCAAGAAGCAACCAACTCACACAAAAAAACCATCTACAAGAGACGAGAACAGCTGTCAACCCACGACTAAAAGCGAGGTTAGAGTGAATACTGGACATTCCAACGCAGAAATAATGGAAAATGTAAGTTCAGTTGCCTAAGCATACTCTCCGAAACCTAAATTAGCGTGTTTACCAATTTGAACTAAAAACATTTTGTGAAATCAAAAACTTAATTTCAAACCATAGACAATATCAGTGGATAGAAATTAAAATCCGGTTTTTTTAAAAACAATTGTTTTGAAATTTACTAAATGTTTCACAATAATAGTTGTTTATATTTTTTCCGCAGGACAAGTCTGCCAAATGCACACGTGGTATGCATCAGTTGTGTAGCGTTAGGTTAAGCGCTGTTGTCACATTGTGATTAAACTCCCCAATATTAATATTCGTTGCATTTTGAAAACTGTAATATACAACTTTTTTGTTAATTTATGATTACTCTATATATCATGCTTACCCTGTAAACAATCAAAATACCAGCAATCGCTCTTACACTGAAAACTAATGACAATAACTCAACAACTGCCGATGAACAATTTGCCGGGAATCGGTAAAAACGACAGAAAAAGGATCACAATCGAATATTACTCATGGTAATAATGGTATATTGCCAGAACATTATACTTGAATTATACAAATTAAAAACTATTGTTAGTGTACGCTTAGAAATAACTAGATCATGTATAAATGTATGAAATTAAATTATATTTATTCATAGCGCCGTCTCTTCGATTAGTTCACCTCTTGTGAAGCGCTCAAACGTCCCGATGTTCCAGAAGGTTTTCTAATAAGGGACAATTTACTCGAGACGTGTATTTGCATTTCGCCATATTAATTATCGTTCCCCGGCACTTGTGATTTCGAAATACACCGCATAATTCGATGAGGGAACCGTAGCTTGTCAAAATCCCGAAATTGGACGAGATAGGACGATTTGTATGTATGAATGATGGCTATATGCGTAATCCAACCCGAGAGAGAGTCGCTCGGGCGGATCCGCACGGGTTTGAGTTTAATAGAATTCAGATATAATAAGACATTGTACCCACCTGCTCCTTATACATCCCGTAATTCGTCTTTAAGTCGTCCTTAAAGGATAAGGCTCCCTCCGTGGGGGAGATTGGGTGAGAAGTCGGTGGAATTTGAGATACGCTTATCTAAATGCCTTGCCGCGCGGCCTTTGATGTGGTTTAGGGTTTAAATGTGATGAAAATTGACATAAAATTATATCGAAAATCAAAAGAAGGCAGGGTTTCTTTTTGCATTGTGTAATTACGAAAGAAAGTCATTAAAAAATGGGGATTGCTTAACGCCTTCGCCGACGGACTGATTTTTGTAAAGGGTGGAAGACTTTCGATATATTTCATATTAAGGGCCCCATATTCTTTAAATAATGTTTTCCGCAAAGACAAATAATTTCAAATATTTAATAACTGAATAATCTAAAGCTTATCGAATAATAGGAATGTTATGTCATGCCACCTGAGTATTTTCAAAGACGCCGCAGTAAAACGAATAAACAGGTGCAAAAAACGATCAAACCATCAAGGTTTTAGGTACTGAAATCTACGAAAATACTAACTTTTTTGGACATAACTCCACATGTAAATATTCTTATAACATTTACTTGCTTAGTCCTACATATAAAAATGTTTACTTTTATTTATAAGTACGTGAAAATAATTCTTAAAATGTGGGGTTAGGGTAACAGAAAACGCATGTTTTACATACGCTTTTTTTTAGTTATTATTTTATTTGGGTAAATTTAATTGGTACCAATGAATAAAGAAAACATCAAGGATTTTATTTTTGTGCTTACTTTTGTTCTACACGTTTTACTTTTCAAGACTTCAGTACCAAAAAATGCCAGAAATTTCACCATTTCTCGGCCAGGGATATGGCCACCTTAAAGAGGCAGAAAGCATATTAAGATAATCGATGATATTGCTATATCAATTCAAAATAATATAAGTGGTATTTTCTATTAAGAAAAAATGTCGGGCTCCTCTGCTATTGACTGTCAAAGTTCTTGAAAAAAAAAATATGTTTTTTGTAATATCTGGAGAATGTTACGATGGATTTTAATGAAACTTGCTGTGGACTTGTTCCTAAGTAAAACTCATGTTTTGATGAAGCAACCGCGTCCATTTGCATTGGTAAAATCCTGTAGCATTCATAGTTTTTACGCAATTTTTTTTTTCAATTTTAGACAATCATTATCACTACTACTCAAGTACAAGAAATACTCACCACAATCACTACTATCGCAGTAAGTATCTTGGTGAATTCTTGTAGAATTCATAGTTTTTATTCAAGAAATTGTTTTCTGTTTCGTTGCGATTTAACAATTTTAAATGTATCGCAGTAAATCTGCTCTTTTACAAAAAACATCTTTCTCTAATAATAATTACCAATCCTGTTACCTAGGATAACAATATTGAAAGTAAAATGGTCGCTACTTTAAAGTCTGTCGCAATGCGAAGGATTGAATATCATTTTACTTCATTAGATTTATTTTTTGTTAACACTGAAAAAATGTAAAGACGTACTTAGGAAAGACATAATTCTCTTTATTGAAACTGGATGATAGTTACATAGATACAATAGATGATGGCGGAATTACAAGACATGTTCGATATGCCCCCCATTTTCCTGGACGCATAGCTGGATCCTTCGATTGAAATTGAATTGAGCCATCCTCAACATTTTTGGATCTTTCCGTATTACGTCCGCCTCGTTTTTTCTTCCTGGGATCCCGCAGGAGTAGCGTAAACTTTATTCTTCAAGGCTCCCCATAGAAAAAAATCTAACAACGTTAAGTTGGGGGACCTGGGGGGTCATTCGACAGGAACATCTCTCCCTCTTCCTCCGATCCACTTGTGTGGAAAAGTATTATTCAAATGTGCAGTTACATTTGCACTAAACTGCGTAGGAGCACCATCCTGCATGAACCACATCTGAGCACGAAGAACGAGAGGGACATCTTCCATTAGAACTGGAAAAGTATTCGTCAGAAAATTGAAATAATTTTCGCTATTCAAGCGGCGCGGCATGACAGAAGGATGTCACCGATAATCCCGGCCCAAACATTTACTGGAAATTCCACCTGAAAGTGGTTAATACGCCTCGCATGAGGCATTTCTTCTGCGTAATGGTGAATAAAATTCGGCTGGTGAAATTTGGATCGCGTGCCGACGCTCCTTAAATAAAGGGGCGAAATTGAAGTCTTCTCTCAAAATGGTATAGTAAAAGCTCCTGAATAGACTTCGCATGGTAAGGATGGAGAAGCTGCTGTCTTATGATGCGATTAATTGTACTTTTTGGTACGCCAAATTCCACTGTCAGACGGCGAGTATTGATATTTGGATCTTCAGCGACCCTATTTAAAACGTTTCCCTCAACTGGTGCATTTCGTACTTGAGGACGACCCACACAGTCAACGACTCGAACACCAAATTGTCCAGTCTCCCACAAACTCTTTTCAATCCATGTAAATCGGTAATTTGGAACCCGTCGATTTGGGTATCGCGCTGCGTAGACGCGTACACTCCCACCCAAGTTGTCTTCGCAAAACCCTTTGATCAGTCGGTCATCTCTTCATAAGAAAACGCCGTTCGAAACGAATTGATTGACAATTCATTTATTATAAAATGACATCATCGCTTACTACGATAGTAGTAATTGTAGTGAGTAGTTGTTGTATTTGGGTAGTAGTGATAATGATCAAAAAAAAATGCTTTGCGTAAAAACTATGAATGCTACAAGATTTTACCAAGAGCACGAAAATCTCGAAAAAGGACTGATGCATCAATAAAAATAAAATGAATTGATTCCAGCCAAATTACCAAATAAAAAGTTCTGGTAATTCTTGTACCAAGACACTCAAGAACTTACCACTAGCCCAAGGCAGATGGACGTGATTGCTTCATCAAAACATGAGTTTTACTTAAGAACAAGTCCACAGCAAGTTTCATTAAAATCCATTGTAACATTCTCCAGATATTACAAAAATCGTATTTTTTTCAAGAACTTTGACAATGTCAATAACAGAGGAACCAGACATTTTTTCTTAATGAAAGTTCGGTCAAATCGTCTTCTTTTGAGCCAAAGAATGTCGCAGCACCTTTTTGATCATGTGCTTATGGGACACTCTGTATATTTCTGAAGCTACAGTACAACTATATTACTGATATATGTCTAAATATTCGCTTACATTAAAGGATTTTTTTTCTTTGTTTTTGAAGTTTGCAAAGTGATCAGCAATTTCCTATATGTTCAATATCTCCAATTTTTATTTATTTATCTCTATTTTAAAAATATGTACGGTTCTAACATAGTAATTATGTCCAATAAAAATTAAAAACAAAAAATAGTGGAGGCGCCGCTCGATGTGCATAGTGACATAAAATCGCAAATATTTCCTAAACTGTTAATTTTACCGAGTTGGACCAAGATGGGATTATCGTTGGAAAATTCTTCAGGGAACTCGTTTTTGATACAGGCAGATTGCGATCGTCATCTATGCAAAAATCCTGGGTTGTTAACGAATGGCATAGTCCGTCCCTAGCGCTCTGGATATAATGAAGTATCACTTACAACATCAAAAACAAGCTATACGTATGTGTTGTCGATCACCAAATTTGCATCCTGCTGAAGTTACGAGCCCAGATTAACATCATTTGGCCCAATGTTATTTTTTGATAATGTTTTTGAAATAAAGACTTTATACTACGGACACGACAATTATCCTTTATTGGCAATATGTAAGCCATAATTGACAAAATGTGCAAAACATCTCAACAAATTTTTAAGAAAAACAAACAACAAATACTTAATCTAATAGTGCTTAAAATAAAATTATACATATAATGACATGTATATTTATCTTAGGCAGCTATGGATTACCAACTGAAACAAATTCCACTCTTTGCTTTAAAGTAACTGTCAAATAGCTGTGATAGCAATAATTTTTGTGTAAAATGGTTCGCGGTAGAGCTTTGTCAGCAGATTTAAGACAGGTTATTATCAATTTATTTAAAAATGGCAGCTCTTGTGGTTCAATTGCTAAACATATGGATTTGTCTCCATATACAGTGAGAAATATTGTTAAATTATATAACACTACGGGATCTATTAAAGAGAAGCCAAACTTGGGCAGAACATCTACGGTAACCCAAATAAATTTAAGAGCACTAAAACGTATTGTCAAACAAAATCGTCGCATTGATTGTGGACAAATTTGTGTGGAATGGAATAGGATGACAGGTAGAAACTTTTCCAGGTCTACATCTCTCCGAGCTGTCAAAAACATTGGCTTTAAGTTTTATAAGGTAAATATTTTACTATTGATTTAAATTATTTTTTAAGCGGTTACATTTTCAGGCAAAAGAGAAGCCGCTTTTGACTCCTAAACAGAAAAAAAATAGGCTACTTTGGGCAAAATCCCATCAAAATTGGTCTCAAATGCAGTGGAACTCTGTTATATGGAGCGATGAATCTCGATTCGAGGTTTGTATTGGCGATAACAGGGGCAGGGTCTTAAGGCCCAAAGAGGAAATTTATCACAATGACTGTTTACGGAGAAAAGTGAAGTTTCCTGCATCGTTAATGGTCTGGGGCTGCATGTCGGCTCAAGGAGTGGGTAGTCTACATATTATAGAAGGAATTGTCAATGCCAGAGAGTATATAAATATCCTCCGATAAAGTTTATTACCATCTATTGATAAATTAAAGACAAATGAAAATGAATATATTTTCCAGCAAGATGGAGCCGCATGCCATACGGCAAAAATTGTCAAGGAGTGGTTGATAAACCATACTGTTAAGGTATTAGACTGGACATCTAGCAGTCCAGACCTCTCTCCTATCGAGACTTTGTGGCATGAAATGAAAAAAAAATTACGTGCTGCGCCTGCAAGAAGTATTCCAGAATTACGGGAAAGACTAACTCAAATTTGGTATTCTTTTACACAAAAAGATTGTCAAAAGTTAGTTAATACCATGTCCAGGCGCATCACTGCTGTAATAAAGAATAAAGGTGACGTTACACGGTGGTGACTGATGCTCAGTCAAATGAATAATGGTGGGCCAAATGATATGAATAGGCATAATTTTATTTTAAGCATAATTAGATTAAGTATTTGTTGTCTGTTTTTCTTAAAAATTTGTTAAGATGTGTTACACATGTTGTTAATTAAGGCCTACATATTGACAATAAAGGATAATTGTCGTATCCATAGTGTAATGTGTTTGTTTCAAAAACATTATCAAAAAATAACATTGGGCCAAACGATATGAATCTGGGCTCGTAATAGTTTATAGACTTTAAATAAAAATAACTTTTTAATTTCCACATTTGAGGGTCTGTAACTTGTTAAGCGAAGGCCCGTAGGCAAAAAATTTATATGAAGAACTGATATTATTTCGACCTCATCTATTTGTACTCGACTTTTTTGTATCAAGTACCTTAACACCCCTTAATACATAAAAAAGCGTATTATTGCAGTGTATAATAATTTTGCATACAATTTCTGCGACCATATGCTTCGGTTTCCGATTGATCGACGTCTACATAAGCCACCCTATTTTTCGGCGTTGCACTTGCTTTCACGCCTCACAGACACGAGTCAACAGAATAATAATTTATAGCCGGCAAGCATTTCGGACACTTTATCTTAATCTCGCCGCCTTGTTTTAAATTTAAAGGAAGATTAATTAGCGCAAACAACGCCCGAACACAACGAGTTCATTACGCAACCCAACCCTCTATCCGCCTCCGGCGGAACGGTGCGTGCCGCAGCCGTTCCTCCCTAATTCGTCCTTAAAAGATCATCCTTCGGAGAGACGTGGAGGATAATGCGCGAAGCCGCGTTTAACACGAAGAATATGTGCAGCGTTACGTGCTAATGTCTGGTTTGTTTTATTCCGGCGTTCGCCGGGTAATTTATTTCGGTGAATTCGGATGTCTTCCGAATGAAAGAAAATAGATTATTACTCCGATTGCCTGAGAACGGGGAAATAATTACGCTGCTATTTCATTTCGTTTTGATATGCCGGAATGGGATCTACTTGAGAGTCTATTCTCATGAGAGAATGTTTTCTAAAAGGGAAGGATATTTTGAATCATTTAATAAGAGTTATTTCCTACAGGAGCATTAGTTTAGAAAAAAAATATCAAAATCTCCAAATTCCGCGTTGCTGCACTGCACTGCTAGGCAATTTGTCAACGACTGAAATTTATGGCCCAGTCGCCCAGTGCAGCTGTGTGCGTGCGCCATTTGTCCGCGCATGCATTCTTTAACTGAGCGTATACATTTCTACCACATCCACGTTTAGTTCGACCAGACCTGTATGTGGATATGGCTAAATAAATATGGGAACAAGTTTTTCAAATATTTCAATTCCGAGTTGCTGTTTAGCGACTGAACCTGGTACATACCACCTAGCTCTTTGGACTTCAATTGGGATCCNAGTTCATTACGCAACCCAACCCTCTATCCGCCTCCGGCGGAACAGTGCGTGCCGCAGCCGTTCCTCCCTAATTCGTCCTTAAAAGATCATCCTTCGGAGAGACGTGGAGGATAACGCGCGAAGCCGCGTTTAACACGAAGAATATGTGCAGCGTTACGTGCTAATGTCTGGTTTGTTTTATTCCGGCGTTCGCCGGGTAATTTATTTCGGTGAATTCGGATGTCTTCCGAATGAAAGAAAATAGATTATTACTCCGATTGCCTGAGAACGGGGAAATAATTACGCTGCTATTTCATTTCGTTTTGATATGGCAGAACGGGATCTACTTGAGAGTCTATTCTCATGAGAGAACGTTTTCTAAAAGGGAAAGAAATTTTGAATCATTTAATAGGAGTTATTTCCCACAGTAGCATTAGTTTAGAAAAAAATTATCAAAATTTGCAAATTCCGCGTTGCTGCACTGCATTGCTAGTCGACTGAAATTTATGGTCCAGTCGCCCAGTGCAGCTGTGTGTGTGCGCGCCGTTTGTCCGCGCCCGCATTCTTCAACTGAGTGTATACATTTCTACCACATCCACGTTTAGTTCGACCAGACCTGTATATGGGTATGGTTAAATAAATATGGGAACGAGTTTTTCAAATAATTGAATGCCGAGTTGCTGTGTAGCGACCGAACCTGGTACATACTGCCTAGCTCTTTGGACTTCAATTGGGATCCGAAAGACTATACCTACAGAATACTAGGTCGATCTCTTCCAGCAGATACAAAGAAACTTCGTTGGTCTTATCCACGTTTAATAATTAAACTAATTATGACTCAGTGAATAACATGTCAACTGGCTATTTTCAGGGATGGGCGTTTACGCGTCGACTTTAATTGTCGACGTCTACGTGTAGACTTCGCGTAGACTATGTAAACAACGTAGACTATGTAGACAAAGTAGACAAAGCGGAGTTTGCGCTCTAATTTCAGTTTAATCTAACCTATATTATATTTGCNATGAATAGGCATAATTTTATTTTAAGCATAATTAGATTAAGTATTTGTTGTCTGTTTTTCTTAAAAAATTGTTAAGATGTGTTACACATGTTGTTAATTAAGGCCTACATATTGACAATAAAGGATAATTGTCGTATCCATAGTGTAATGTGTTTGTTTCAAAAACATTATCAAAAAATAACATTGGGCCAAACGATATGAATCTGGGCTCGTAATAGTTTATAGACTTTAAATAAAAATAACTTTTTAATTTCCACATTTGAGGGTCTGTAACTTGTTAAGCGAAGGCCCGTAGGCAAAAAATTTATATGAAGAACTGATATTATTTCGACCTCATCTATTTGTACTCGACTTTTTTGTATCAAGTACCTTAACACCCCTTAATACATAAAAAAGCGTATTATTGCAGTGTATAATAATTTTGCATACAATTTCTGCGACCATATGCTTCGGTTTCCGATTGATCGACGTCTACATAAGCCACCCTATTTTTCGGCGTTGCACTTGCTTTCACGCCTCACAGACACGAGTCAACAGAATAATAATTTATAGCCGGCAAGCATTTCGGACACTTTATCTTAATCTCGCCGCCTTGTTTTAAATTTAAAGGAAGATTAATTAGCGCAAACAACGCCCGAACACAACGAGTTCATTACGCAACCCAACCCTCTATCCGCCTCCGGCGGAACAGTGCGTGCCGCAGCCGTTCCTCCCTAATTCGTCCTTAAAAGATCATCCTTCGGAGAGACGTGGAGGATAATGCGCGAAGCCGCGTTTAACACGAAGAATATGTGCAGCGTTACGTGCTAATGTCTGGTTTGTTTTATTCCGGCGTTCGCCGGGTAATTTATTTCGGTGAATTCGGATGTCTTCCGAATGAAAGAAAATAGATTATTACTCCGATTGCCTGAGAACGGGGAAATAATTACGCTGCTATTTCATTTCGTTTTGATATGGCAGAACGGGATCTACTTGAGAGTCTATTCTCATGAGAGAACGTTTTCTAAAAGGGAAAGAAATTTTGAATCATTTAATAGGAGTTATTTCCCACAGTAGCATTAGTTTAGAAAAAAATTATCAAAATTTGCAAATTCCGCGTTGCTGCACTGCATTGCTAGTCGACTGAAATTTATGGTCCAGTCGCCCAGTGCAGCTGTGTGTGTGCGCGCCGTTTGTCCGCGCCCGCATTCTTCAACTGAGTGTATACATTTCTACCACATCCACGTTTAGTTCGACCAGACCTGTATATGGGTATGGTTAAATAAATATGGGAACGAGTTTTTCAAATAATTGAATGCCGAGTTGCTGTGTAGCGACCGAACCTGGTACATACTGCCTAGCTCTTTGGACTTCAATTGGGATCCGAAAGACTATACCTACAGAATACTAGGTCGATCTCTTCCAGTAGATACAAAGAAACTTCGTTGGTCTTATCCACGTTTAATAGTTATACTAATTATGACTCAGTGTCATAATGTCAACTGGCTATTTTCAGGTATAGCGGTACCAATGAACAAAATGCAGGCTGATAGTGTACTTTTCTAGTCGATAGTATTTACTTTACGAACTTGGAGATTTATTCGTAATATGAGATATACACATAGATGATTACAAGCCACGTGACCTTCGAGGATAGGCAACCAATTGGTTGGTACTATCAACTAAAAATCTCTAAACCTCAATAGAGTGGTTGAAGATGTTAGATGTACTTAAATATAATTAAATTGATTAATGTGAACTGTTGATATTAAACTTAATATAAGTATACAATTTAATATTACACTCGTTGAAATCCTACTTTTAACTTTATTAAAAAGAGAAGTCTGTCAAACTTCAGTTATTAATAAACAAAAGTTTTTTACTACGAAAACAAAAGGAACATGATGTGAACCCATAACAGTTTATTGTTTTATTTTATTTTATTACAGAGTAAAATAAACAGATACAGTATATTTTTTATAGATAAAATAGCATTATAAAAAAGTTCTATTCATTTACAAACTACTATTCTACTAACAATATTTAGTTGCAATGTAAAATAAATTCAGACTAATAAATTTGTAAGCTACAATGCCATATTCGCGATGAAAACATTACTTATTTATTCAAAATGGTGTCCCTCACTAGCTATGCTCAAATTTACTCTCCGATGCATAATTATGTGTAGACGTCAGCCTCACTTTTTAATAAAATTCTAATTGACAGAAAAAGGGGCCACTTTTATGCTAACATAGAAATCGTATAACAGTACGTAGTTGGTATGAAGCCAAAGAAGATGTAATACCACAGCTTCCAATTTTCACATGTAAACTACTGGGCATAGAACTATATTTTTTATATATATATTATATACAACGCCAATCATACAGTTATTTCATGTAACTTATTAATTTGTGTTTTCTTAATAACAACATTTCTTTCACCGTAACAAGAGGAAAATCCGCTAGCTTCTGTGACATCAAATGGTTTTCTACGTTTTCTAAACTAATTAATAGCAGTTTGTGATTTGAGACGTATTTAGTTTCTTATAAATCTAGATAATATCTTTATCTCCTCAAAAACTATACAAGGTCTTGAAATATTACTGCAAGTATGTTTTTAATTTATTAAACGTAGGTGTTTCATCTGAAAAGAGTCCATGCTCTGCTACAACTAGATCATCTACATGTAGATTTTTAACGTTGGTAACTAGCAAATTATCAACAATGCTAAAATTTCTTCACTACAATTTTTTTCTCAGGCTAAACTATTTTTAATTACATCACGATTTGTTATTTCCTCATTATGGTGTACCTACTGGAAATTAGTATACTGTTCATTCTATTTATTTTCAACATCGCTTCTTTACTAATATTTGGGTTGGCAATGTGAACAATTTTTGTAAAAGATTTTTTATGTTACTAAATCACTTCACTGCACTGGTCAACATTATTTAACTTTTTATAAAATAACATCAATCCTTACATTTATATGATGACACTTTACCCTATTGCTGTGCAAAATTATTTAAATATTCGTAACATATAGTAAAATGTATCAAAATACTTTCACATACTCACAAACAAACTGGAAACTGCAAAATTAGGGAAGTATTTATTTTACAGGGCTCTAAATTCTAGCAGAGTAGCACTCACACAAACTGAAATCGCTTTTTTTACAAAGGCAAACAGTATGTAAAGTATTTTCAATTTGAACAAACGTTAAATACTTTAGGAGAGTTGTTTTTCAGCTATTGATTTTCACTGGTAACCCGCTAGTCAGATGTCGCATATCCACTAGATAACCCTTTGTCTAGAAAATATATAGAAGAGTTGAACATTGCCATATTAATTCTTCTTTCTGGTATTCAAAACAGCTAATAGTTATTTCAATTGCAAATTTAATTATTCTATAAAAAAATATGAAAATATATGAACTCAAAATTTATTTTTTCTTTCTGTTCTAATAATTATTGCACAAATTTCATACCTGTGACATATGTAATTGGATATTGAATCGTTTCTTTGATGAATATCTTTGATGACTTAGTAAAATAGGGAATCACCCTTCTCATTATTGTTAGCTTGAGTTCTATTTAATCTTGTCCTCAATTTCCAAATGTTACTGCCTATACTGATCGAAATATCGATTCACTGCGTTCAAAGGCAGAGTTTAATGCACGAGTCACTTACTGAGAATAATGCCTTTCCTGTACAACATCGAACTGGGAACATTTATAAGTAAGTCATCATAATTTTAGTCATTCTAGAGCTGCCTTATCACCCCACTTTTTTGTGGAGATAACATTTGCATTAAATCCTATTTTATAGGATGTCAAAAATAATTTGCTCTATTTTAATTAAACTGGAGAAAGTATTGCGTACTATTTCTAAATTTCCTTTGCAAATTAGCAATTTTTCTTATTTCAACGTCTCGAGAGTTTTCAGTCCTTCGTCAATCGATGATTATTTGTGAAAAACATCCAGGACCATTTTCTAATACATTGTTTTGAAATTATGCTCAAACATAACCACATACACCCACATAGCCGTAAAATTTCATAAAAAAACAATGACACTAAAAATATCGCTTCTGAAACACATTCCCCATTATCTGAGTAAGATAAATCGAATCCATAGGAGGACGAGGCGTGTGTGGCATCGTTTTTATTCGAAACATGATTTAGGTAAAGCGAAAACCGAACGGGATCTATATATAGGGAACAACAGCAACACGTTTTGTACATGAACATGAAAATAAGTAAAAAACGGGTAAGGATACGATAACGGTTGCATTATTTATCTATTTTAGAAATATATATTGTGTGTATTCGGTGCGTTACATAAAATAAATGGCGGTAGTTAAAGATTTTTTTCTGTTTTTCTGCGCTTAGGAAAATTATGTTCTATACAGAGTGTAATATTAAATGGGAGTCAATTTTTTTGAGGTAAAAGTACGCGTTCCTGTAAATACAAATTAGCTTGGTAAGTTGTATTAGTGCACTGTCAGCGTTGTTGAACAGTTTAAATTTAAGCAGAATGCGTTCCTGTTCCGAACGCTTACGAAGGGCAAAGGAAGTTAGCCTCCGCTACTGAATAAGAAAATGTTTATAGGACTGATTTGACATTTAAATGATTATAGGAGATTTGAACGTCAATACACTAATTTACTTATTGTTCTATATTTAATTTATCATTATTTATTTATTACTGTTTGAGTTTCCTGTTAGATTACTTGTTAGGTACTATTTCAGAGTTTATTTTATTTAATATCCAATAAAAGTAACGCATCAAAAAAATACTTCACGGTGAGTGATGTGGAAATTTGCGTTTTAATAACCTTTCCTTTAAATTATGTGATTTGACAACAATGCATACGAGATTCTCAGTTTTCACGGCAGAATTTGAAAAAGCAAACTTGATGTGATGATGCATGTTTCTAAAGGTCAGAGGTGGCTCTGATTCAAAGCTATATCCTGAATATAATACCAGTACCTGTTTCATTAAATTCCTTTGAAATGAGAAAACAGAAAAATACAATCTAATCGGAGGGAGTAGCCCAGAAGCCGGAGATTTCTGCGTGAGAGGGGCTGCATATTAATATTCAGTAAACCGTTTTTAGACCCAACAACGACTTGCGTTGTCAGTGCTGTAAACAGTAGCTGTAGGTAGATGTAAACAAAACTATAGTTCTGTGTAGACAGAAATAAAATAAAATATAAATTTTATGAAATAAGATCGAAATTTGTTAGTTGCCGCTATATTACAATTTGTATTATGGTAAGATATTCTAAATTTGTATTTTTCTACGATCGTATCAAAATGGCAGTTTCTTACATAATTTCCAGTGTAGAAAACTGGCTTTTATAAGAGCTTGGGCAATAAAAGTTTTTATTACACGCGTTTATTGCACGAGTTCACGAGTTAAAAGGTCTATCAGTAAGAATATCAACCATATTTTCAAGTTTTTGTTTCGCCGTCAATAATAAAAGTTCGGTGTTTATTGTTTATTTTCCACATAAAAATCGGTCATTTTATGACTCTCCTCTCTTCTATATGCACTGGCAGTGCCAAAAACTGCCAATTCTTAAAATCAGAAAATCTTTACAATTTATCAAAGGAACTATTCAATTAAAATTACCTTCATCATTAAATGTATCGCTCGATTGTAAATTTTATTTCATCTTTGTTACACAATCCGCAGTTAGGACTCTTGTGTATGACGTTAGATATACAGGGTGATTCACAACCTATCTAAAAAGATTTGGGAGTAGATGCGTCATTAAAAATGGAGTCAATGTCGTAAAAATTTTTTTTGTAAAATCCTTATAGTTACCGAGAAAAAAATTATTATATTTGTAGTAGATTTTAGTATTAACATTCTTGTAATAGCGTTTACATTAATTTTTCAAGTGTCAAAAATGGCTTACGTGTATAGCAATTCGTAGTTGATGGATATCATTTTAATTTATGGTGAAGCAACACAAAATTTGTGTTAAGGTGAAGCATTTGTGGTATGGTGAAGCAAGACAACAATTGTGTTAGTTCGCCTGAAACTAACACTGGGTAAGACGGGCCCAAATTTGTTTCCACGTCGGTGGGCAAAATTATGTCAAATTATTTTATTAATTAAAATCACAAATTAATTTTATTAATTAATAATAACAATAACGGCAAGAACAGTTGAATTTGTTCATATAAAATAGGTGTTATAAATTTTTTTTCTTGGGACAAAAATTCTTTCAATTTTTTGTCCGTTCATTTTTTATTACACTTTGCCGCCGTGCCTTGCACTAGGTCAGGTTTTACAGTGGACCAGTTTCCAGTGCCGTACGGAAGTGTATTTTTAAATCATTTTCGAACTGCCCTTTTTGATTTTTTTTACAAAATTGTATTTGTAAGAATCCATTGTTCATTCAAAAATTTTTTTTGGATACCTAATTTCTAAATCTAAAATAGATTTATTTGTTGTTTGACTTCATTTGCTAAAATTTTTAAACGAATTTTTTTAATTTGTTCGAATTTGCTTAATAACTTCAATAGAGAAAAAAAAATGTGAGATCTAATAAACTATATATATTTTTAAAAGCAAAGAATTGGACATAAACCAAATTAGAGCTGTATTTCCCAAATTATGTTTCTTTTTAAATTTATAATAATTACCTTTTGTATCCTATTTATATAGTATATTTTTTAATTATTAATTTATTTGTTTTAAGTTGTTTATTTGTTAATAATATTTATTGTTTTGTTTTGTTTAAGGTTAAGTTAATTAAGGGATTACATGGATTTGAAAATTTCAAGAAATCCATTTTTTTTATTTTTTTTTTATCTAATAGTACCTACATGTCAACAATATTTTCCCAAAATTTCAAGTCAATCGAAGTAAACCTCTAGGAGAGAGACCCTTTGGAAATTCCTCTCATTAGGGTCGGGCGGGGCGGTCGGCCTGCTTAGATATTGTTTGTCTGTTTTTCTCGCTCGCTTCTCTCGATTTCTGAGAGTTAACTTTATTAAATATTTTAGTTTTATGGAGCTGAAATTGACGATTCTACAGTGTGTCCCGTTTTTCAAGTTAACACCTCTGGAAATGTGGACTTTCCGCAAGCCAATTTTTTTACAAATAGTATCCTGAAGGGAGGTTATATTTTACTAATCATTTTATTGATGTAACAAAAACCTGGCCTACTACGATTTTTTAAAAGGGTCGTTTTTCCAGAAAGTGGTACTAGTAATTTTTTTATCAGAAAGATAATATTACCAGGCTATTCAACACCCATCAAAATACCCAAACACAAATCGACAAATATCTATTGAGTGTTTTTTATGTGGTGCCAAACTTTGAAATATCAGACAGCTAAAAATTATAATATGCAGGTCAAAGATTGCCATGAAAGTGAAAAGAAGTACCAATCGGACAAATGAAAAATACAGAAAAAGTTTAGCAGCCATAGTAAAAATAATAATTAACGTACAAAAATTATAGGTAATGAATTATAAATATTATGTTGTTAAACAAAAAATTGCAAAACAATCTACATTTTTTACAATCTACAAATTTTAGTTTTCTCGAAGTATGGACTTTTATTTTTGGGGTTTTATAAAACAAAAAGTTTGTAAAATCAGACCAAGGAATTTGGATGACCTAATGAATTGCATAAAACAAGCTTGTGCAGAGATTATTCCACAACGGCTATGTAAATTATTTTTAAATTTGAGAAGAGGATTGGAAAAATGTGTTCAACTGGAAGGAGGTTTGGTGGAGAAAACTAAAACTTAATTTAGATTAACGTTTTGCATTTTTTTTGTTTAAGAACTTAGTATTTATAATTCATTACATTTTTTGCAAGTTGTTATTTTTATAATTAGTTAATAATAATTAATTAATATAATTAAAAGTATTAATTTCATAGTGCCCGTATTCTTTATTTGTCTAATTGGTATTTGTTTTCACTTTCATGGCAATCTTTGAGTTGCTTATTATTATTTTTAGTTGTCTGATTTTTCAAAGTTTGGCACCACATAAAAACACTCAATAGACATTTGTCGTTCAAATTTGATATATGGGTATTTTAATGAGTGTTGAATAGCCTAGTAATATTATCTTTCTAATAAAAAAAATGTGTAATACTATACTTTCTGGAAAAACGACCCTTTTAAAAAATCGTAGAAGGCCAGGCTTTTATGACATCAATAAAATGATTAGTAGAATATAACCTCCATTCAGGGTTCTATTTGTAAAAAAAAAATGGCTTGCGGAAAGTCCACAGCCTTCTCACATTTCCAGAGGTGTTAACCTGAAAAACGGGACACACTGTATATAAGTTTAAAAAAATTCTTCGTTTTATTCCTACTTAAAGTTTTAATCGCTTTTTTATCAAAACTCTATTTTTGAAGACCGTGGACACGATTTTTCAAACCTAATGCGCCGATCTTATTAAAATTTTGCACACTTCTTCTAGATAG